>NC_132910.1:134411704-134711704 GCF_047675955.1 Chlorocebus sabaeus | reverse complement strand
CTGACAGCTCACAGCAGACCAGATGCCCTGTACAAGGTGCTCATACTGTGATGATCCATGAGGATGACTAGCCACTGGTACATTGTTTTGTCTTCTACTGAAAATACCCATTTCCTCTTTTCCACCTTTCTAAGTGTGTGGACTAGTCAATGGCTTTTGTGTGCTGCTCGTCATCTGTTACTTGTGCTTTCAAAGGAGCCCTAGAACACCCTCCCCTAGACCCAAACTACCTGGCCCAGTGGACAGACACATCCTCCCCACCCGCTCTACCCCATCTTTTCTTTCTGTCCTCATGCTCAGGTGCTGTACCAGGCAGGGTGGGCATGGCTAGAGAAAGGAAAGGCGGCACTCTGGAGTCCAAAGTCCAGTGCATGTCTCCCTCTTGCAACCTGGCACCTCTTCCAGTGTTGTGTCCTGAACTTTTGAAACTTGCATCCCAGAAAGTTATTTTCCATAGAATCGTGGGCAGTCCCCTACTACCCAGCTAACTGTATTCACTTCCTTCTCCATCTTATTTGGCAAGGCAGTGTGCCTAGTTTTCTCTCTTTTCAAAAATTTCATTAATGGCACAGTGCTGACTTCAAGGAGTTTCCACTGAAGAGCTCTGAGAGTGACTAATGCACTGAAGGGACCGTGGGCATCGTCTCACCCCCATCTGAATCTGTGTCTTGGTCCTCTTCATCTCTAATTGAAAACATCCAAGCAAAAGTTTATGCCTAAACCCAAGTGTCAAGAACCCGGAATTAGTCCCTGGTTCATCTGAACCTTCATGGAAGCAACAGTTTTGGAGCTGCACCTTCAGGGCTCCCATGTCTGCCATGTATGAAATAGACTTGTTAAGGGTTGTGAGTGACACCACAGAGGGGCAGTCCATGCTTGTCATTGTCCAGATGACTTGTCCTTGCAGAATGTCAGGTGTGTTGTCGGAAATGTTTGTTGACTGAACACAGGAAAGTGTGATTCTGCTATCTCCTCCTGCATCCATGTGCTTGTTCCTGTTAGCTGTGATTTCATGACTGATAAAACTTGGAAAAGTGCAGCCAGATGCAGTGGCTCACACCTGTAATCTATCACTTTTGGAGGCCAAGATGGGAGGATTGCTTGGGCCCAGGAGATGGAGACCAGTCTGTGTGATGGACTATGGGTCCATGGAGACCTTGTCACTACAAAAAATATTCAAAAATTTTTTAAATGAAAAAATTTTTTTAAAAAACTGGGAAGACTGTTAAATAAGAATTTAAGCAGAAAGGAACGATTGGCTATGTGTTTGACATCTCAGTGGAAATTCTGATTCCCTGTCAGTTGTGGGCCAGACCCTGGACATGACACTGCAGCTGTGGAAGACTGAGCGCACGCAGCCTGTGGGTGCTCCTGCGTTGCTAAGCAGATAACAAGGCCATCCCAACCGTGGAGGCTGCTGTATCCACACAAAGCATCCGCCCAGTTATATTACAGAAGCATAATCGTGGGAACAAGGCTTTCTGAAAACAAGAAAAAGCAGGAAGCAGGGAAAGAGAAACTTCACAGTGGAGGAATCTAGCAAACGCTACTAAGCCAGTGACCAAGGTTAATATCAGCAGTCGTAAGTTATGTTGCTATGTGCCCCTCATATGGGGTCTGATGAAAATACCACTTTACCTCTGTGACTTTTCTTCCGAAGACCCGTAACCCCAGTCTCATCATAAGAAATGCATCACAGTCCAGTCATGGAGCATCCTACAGTACACCTGAGCGGCGCTCCTTAAAATCATCAAGGTACGTCACAAACAAGGAATGTCTGAGACACTGTCACAGGCGGAGGAGCCTTGACAGACGTGACAACTCCATGGAATCCCGTGTCCTGGATGAGATTCCAGGACCGCAAAAGGACATTAGGAAAAAACTCAGGAAATGTGAATAAACTGGAGACTGTAGTTAGTAATAATGCATCAGCACTGGTTCCTTAATTATTACAAATGTACCATTCGAAGGTAATGTCAATAAAAGGGGAAATTGTGAAGGCCACGGGGACCGTATAGGAATCTATGTACTATCTGCTTAATTTTCCTAAATCTCTGCTAAAAATAAAGTCCATTAATAATAATAATAATAATAAAGCACATACCAGACACTGGTACTATTTTGCCAAGGTGAAGGGAGATGCCAAGAATAAATCAGATCCCTCCACACCCTGCACACCGGGCGGACTAAGGAGGGAACGGTTAATCATCTTACTAGGTTTACTGGTTTTCACTTCATCTACTTACTATTGTACCAAACAGTACATCAAGATAATTACCAGAGAAGCCAGACACGAAGGTCACACGCTGTGTCATTCCGTTATTATGAAGTATCCAAAACAGTGGAATCCAAGGGACACGAAATGCAGGGGCCGTGGCGAGGGGAATGAAGAGCGACTGCTTCGTGGTTCGTGGGTCTCCTTTTGGGGAATGAAAATGTTTTCAAACTAGAGAGAGGTGATCGCTGCACAACACTGTGAATTACTAACTGCCACTGAATGGTCTACTTGAAGATGGCTAATCTTATGCTGTGTGAGTTCTACCCCAGCAAAACGTAATTCATGACAATCAAATAATTTAGTAACTTAAACATAAGATAATTTTAAAGTCATTTAATAATGACAAAAAATGAAAATGCGATGCTTTTTGTCTATCTGCTATTTTTCATCTGTCGGATTCTGGATGTCAACTTGGCAGTATTGTAAAACTGTTAATGACCAAATCAAATCATAGTCATTATCATTTGAAAAAAAAAAAAAAAAAGAGTCAGGACACGGTTATTAGGGTCTGGCTCCAGGACAACATATTTGGAACTGGACCATGGTCGGTGATTGGAGAGGGTCAGAGCTCCTTAATTTCCCAGACCTGCGTCCTTCAGAAGTGTGGGCCTTCAACCAGCAACTTGAATTTCATGGCTGTTACCGTCTTTGTCTGTAAACTGTGCAGAGGGGCAGGGTGAGCATTCAAAGACCCTGCCAGGGAGAAAATCCAAGGTTCTCAAGGAAGGCTTTCGGTGGACCGTTGCGTGAGTGAGTGTGAGCAGGAAGAGAGAGGCGAGAATGGGCCAGGGTCATGGATGAAATGTTACCTCCTGGACTAAACTGGCCAGCTGTTCTGGTTTCGTGTAAACCCAGCAGGGAAGACAGGCAATGCAAAGTGTAAGGTTTTAAGTACAACATGGAGCTGTTTCATGGATTTCCTGACACACTTAGGCCATGATAACAAGGCCCCGGGATACGGCTGTTTTCAGAAGGATGTGCTGGGAGCAAATTTAATCTTGTGCCTGGTTTGGGGGGCTCTTCTTTCCTTTCCAGCTGACTCTCCAGAAGTGCTCTCTCCCAGCCCAGGCTTCCCTGCCTCTTACCAGGGCCCAGGAAGTCCTCTGCTATGGAGAGGGCTTCCGCAGAGGCCTTGGGTGCTCTGCAGATGGCAGATGGCTGTGCCTCCCTCTCTGCTCTGCAATGCCCTTTTCTGGACAGGTGATGCTGAGTGGTGCCGCGTTAACTTCCCCTGGTTGGGGAACTAATGCCTGAAAGATCTCACTAGAATGCAGGAGAAGGGAGCTTTGAGGCAGGGCTGTGAGGTCTTTTCCCCCCTCCCGGCACAGCTGGTCACCTCCTCCACACACCGGGCCAGCCCAGGGTCAGGCGCTAATTTTGACACTTGCACCTTCCCAGGTTTCTTTCCACTCAGAGGAGCGAGCAGACCATCCATCATGAAGCCTACACAAGGCGAAGCTTCCAGGCAGGGGCCCGGATGGCCTAACTCAGAGCTTCCTCTTCTGTCCCGCCTTCCAAGCCCCAGCCTGGGAATGTGCAACGGGGAAGGGAAAGTCATGATTCCCATGTTCAGGGCAAGAAGAGGAAATAAAAAATCTTTAGCTCTTTCAACAATGCTGAAAGGCAACAGAAGCCAAATCATGGCAGAACTGGAGTCTGCCACTTACTCACAAAACTCACTAGAGGAGCAGTTCACCCTCCATATCTGTGGGTTTCCCATGCATGGATTCAACCAATGGCAGATTGAAAATATCTGAAAAAAAAAATTGCATCTGAACATGTCCAGACTGTTTTCCTCTTGCAATTAGTCCCTAAACAATACACAATAACAACTCTTTACATAGCATTTGCATTGTATTGGGTATTATAAGTAATCTAGAGATGATGTAAAGTGTATGTGTATAGAAGGATGTGAGTAGGTACAAGTACTGCACCTTTTCATATCAGGAGCTTGAGCATCCTCAGATTTTGGTACCCATGGGAGTCCTGGAACTAATTCCCCTTGGATACCGAGGGACAATTGCATTTGTAATTCACCTTCTGAATTGTAAATATATTTTCTCATTCTTGGAATTTTCTTCCTCTTTTTCTGTTTTTTAAAAATAGAGACAGAGTCTTGCTCTGCCACTCAGGCTGCAGTGCAGTGGTGCAGTCACAGCTTCCTGCAGCCTTGACCTTGTGGGCTCTGGTGATCTTCCCACCTCAGTTTTCTGAGTAGCTGGGGCTACAGGTGCCTGCCACCATGCCTGACTAATTGTTTATTTGTATTTTTTGTAGAGGTGGGGTCTTGCTATGTTGCCCAGGCTGGTCTTAAACTCCTGGGCTCAAGTGATTTGCCCACCTTGGCCTCCAAAACTGCTGAGATTACAGGTGTGAGCCACCACAACCAGCCTTTTTTGTAATTTTGTTAATAACATTTTTTTCTCCAGCTTTCTTTCTTGAAAGAATAGAGAAGATATAACACAAAGTATGTGTTAATCAACAGTTTGTGTTATCGGTAAGTCTTCCAATCAACGGTAGGCTATTAGTAGTTAAGGTTTTGTGGAGTCAAAAGTTATACATGGATTTTTGACTGCACGAGTGGTTGGGACCCCCTACCCCCATCTTGTTGAAGGGTCAACTGTATATTTAGGATAGTATGAGAGCATGAGGGGAAAGAATTGAGCCCTTGCATGGGGGTTAAGGGACATTCCCAGGAGAAGAGACCCCCCAGGGCTGAGCCTGGAAGGACCTAGGCAGGTTGAGGCAGCATCCAGGCCCTGGAGATAGCAGCAGAGTCAGCAAATGAGGACCCTGGCAGAATCAGTTCCAGGAACCTTGGGTAGCTCTGTTTGGTTTCCCTGCAGCTCTGAGTCTCCAGTCTCTCTCGAGTGGAATGGCATTGAGATGGTGGAGTGGGGCCGAGGTTCAATCCAATCCTGCCCCTGACACCTATTAGCTATGTGTAAACCCCTGGGACCCTGCACGCCCCCGCCCCCTACACATTTTGGTGTAAGTGTGCAAGAGTTTTCCCACTCCTTAACTTAGAATCAAGAGGTCTCAGCAGTCCACAAAGATCCTAAAGGCCTGTGATCAACAAGGCAGCTCCCCAGGGGCCCCCAGGAGCTGGTTCGCATCTCAGTGGAAAACCTCACTCACGCCCTTCCAGGTCTTCAAGCTTCATTTGGGGAACCGAGTCTTCCACACTTTGTGAACGCTGGTCCCCACTGCAGCCCTTCCATCACTAAAGTGTTTACTGGGAAATACTGAAGTGAGAAAATTAGAACAATATTGTCGAGTTCCATTTTTTATGATGCAAAATTTATTCAATGACAAAATTCACCCTTAATTTTGACAGTATATGTTCTCCCTTCTGGGAGGAGGTATGTGACATTATACGTCCTTTTTAACCACATGGTTGTAACAGTAGATGACAGGATTTTTTCAAATTCCTTTTGTTGGCAAAATTATCATTTGGTAACTCCTGTCAAACTCTCAGTTTTTATTTTGACTGTTCCCAGTTGATGAAATCTCAAAATCTGGGGATCATTGAATTGGTCATTCTAGAACTAAAGTTCTAGGACTAGGTCTCAACGCTCTCTTCTTGGTCAGAAGTAACAGATTAGGCCTCTGGCTCAATTCCGAGATACTTAAGATGCATTCCTGTGGGGTCTGCCAGGATAGCACAAACTATTCTATAGTAACAAATTAAGCCTAAAATCTCAAAGGCTTAATACAAAAACAAAATTATTTCTTACTCATTACACACCCACCATGGGTCAACAGGGATTTGTATACTCCACATGGTCACTCAGGGTCCCAGGCGGACAGAGTGTTCACTATTTATAGCTGCACTTTCTGAATGTGCTTAGAAAGTGCATGTGATCTCTGAAGACAGCATGAAACGTGAGGAGAAGACTGGAAAGCCACGTAGGAGCTTTTACGTCCAGGCCTAGAAGTGATAAACCTGACTTCTACCCAAATCCCTTTAGTCAGAACTCAGTCATCCTGGCGCAGTCTGCCGGTAAGAGTGGCCAGGAAATGCAGGGGAGCACGTGGGTATTCAGTAAATACTAAATGCTTCTGCCATATCTGGACTATCGTGGGAAAGAGAAACTGAGCAGGTAAATAAAGGCAAGACTGCAACGCATTTTTATTTGCAGGTTAAAGTGTTAGCACACTACCCTACAGGCATCAGCGAGCATGAGGGGATTTAACACAATTAAACTAGTCCCAGTATGAAGGATGGATTAGAAGGAGAAGGCACTAGAGTCAGGGAGACGAATTAAGAGATGTGGTAACAGTGTTGGCATTTAATAACAAGATCTGCATTAGTGCGATCTAAAGGGGAGTGAAAAGTGGGGATGAGTATGAAATTTTCAGCAGAAGATTAATTACATGGAACGTCAGGATTGAAAATCCAGATTCTGGAGTCAAGAGGCAATACTTGAAACCATGAGACCCTGCCAAGGGAGAGAGGAGGGGGCTCCACGCGAGCTCTGCTGCCCTTGGCAAGGCGGCGTGTGGGAGTGAGGGTGGAGACCAAGGTGTCAGCTTCCTCTAGGGAGGTGAGGGTTGAGAGGGCAAGATTTAGACTCACGCATTCTGTCTTTCTGAAAATGACTTACGTAACCTTCAGATAAAGGGACCAAGAATAAAATCAAGATTTGTATTTCTGTACAAGTTTGGGGCTTTCTATATTTTTTCAACTTATCTAAATTGAAGACATATTACCCTGGTAATAAGATTATAATGTTTTTAGTTTAAAAAAGAAGAGAAGATGTCAAATGAAAAGCAAATTTCCTTGTCCATCTACTGTAAAACTAACAATTTTCCCCTGAAAATCATGCGCGTTCTAGTCCTGTGTCTCCCATCCTCACACACATTTCCTGAGAACCCAACACCCCATGGGAACTGGATGTGAGGGTTTCTATGAATGAACACACCACAGCATACACACATAAACACACACCTTATTGTTATAGGCAACTCAGTGACTCTCTGTCCATCTTTATCAAACTACTGTCTGATACATAAATTGATGAATTACACTTACTGTTTGGAATAGGAAATGTATACACTGGATGCGTGAGAAATTTCCCTTTTCTTTCTTTTCTTTCTTTTTTTTGAGACAGAGTTTCATTTTTGTCACCCAGGCTGGAGTGCAGTGGTGTGGTCTCAGCTCACTGCAACCTCCGCCTCCTGGGTTCAAGCGAGTCTCATGCCTCAGCCTCCCAAGTAACTGGGATTACAGGCACCTGCCACCACGTCCAGCTAAATTTTTAGTAGAGATGGGGTTTCACCATGTTGACCAAGCTGGTCTTGAACTCCTGACCTCAAATGATCTGCCCGCCTCAGCCTCCCAAAGTGCTGGGATTACAGGTGTGAGCCACTGTGCCCAGCCAAATTTTCCTTTTCTACTCTTCCTCAACCCTGTAGGCCACGCACTTCACATTTTTATTTAATGAAGTTAATCTCTAAATACCAGGCATTGCAAAATACGAACTGCTGGGTGTAAGACAAGGATGACCCATTCAGAACATAGAGAAAGAAGCAGAATCATCCCACTGCTGGGTTTTTTGTTTGTTTTTTGTTTTGTTTTGTTTTGTTTTGTTGTTTTTTTAAAAAGCCCACAGTGTGCTGCACTGGCAGAATTCAGAGTCTGTTGTCTTTGTGTATAAACAATGACACCGTATTGAAAACACAACGTGTTGTGGTTTCCTGTTTGACAGCCTCAATCCATGGATTCCTTTAGGAGTCTCCTGTTTCAATACCTACCGTAAGCAAGGTGATAAAAGAGCCCGGAGCAGCAGGGCAGTGCGCTTAAAAATGTGGGTTCCGGATTGAATCAGATTAGAATTAGGCAGAATCTACCTCAGCCACTCACTCACGAGTGACCCTGGGCAAGTCATGGAGCGTCCTGTGCCTCGGTTTCCTCACCTGTGAAATGCCAATAATGCCTCTCACCCCGGGGCTGCTGCAACCATTCAAAGTCACAGGCACGCCGAGTGCTTAAGCCCCTGCCTCACACAGGACGAGTCCTCCCCAGATGGACAGCCTTTTTGAAACACTGCCTCATCGGCAAGAAACGGAACCTCAGATGTCTCAGTGACAGGCACAGGGCTCAGCACAGACAGAGCCATCCCCATACAGCCCTGATTACCCAAAGCTCCTGACACTTGGTGGAAGACAAGCTTTTTCACATGGAGGGGAGCACAGCAAGGTCAGCTTAGCTCAGTGTTGGCAGTTCCGGGTGGGAATGTACAGGGCACCTGCACAAACCAGGGCACGATAGGTAGCAGCTTGGCCAGTCTTGGCCCTAGCAGACAGGTCAGAGGGCAACGCAGTTCTAGAGATGCCATCATGGGTCCCTGGTTGGGATTTCCCATGGCCTCCTATGTGAGGGATCTGCCATATGGGGACGCTGTCATTCCAGGGCTGCGACTGAATCGCCAACTCTGCCTCATGCCTCCGCTTAGCCAAGGATGGCCTACAGGCTCTGCCTTTCCCCCATGCCACGGAACTCCCAAGAAAGACCTGCAGCTGTGGCAGGCACCGAAGGCAGCTTGCATGTGTCTAAGGGAAAATGGTTATCTGAGAATTGCAATACATGCCTTTTTTGTTGGTGATGGTCGGGGGAGGTGTCTGAGATGCTTCTGAGGCTGTTGGCCCCTAGAGCAAGTCTGAAATATTCAGGGCCCGTGTATTTCTCTATTTGAGAACATTGATTTGGGATATTTCAAAGTTGATCGTTGATTTCTCTTAGCACATAGTAAACAACTCTAAATGTCATTGATCAGAAAACTAACAACTAGTTATTTCAAGTTCCGTCAAAGTGCGCCATTCAATCATGTTTTTCTACAGTAGAAAATGTGATAGACCAGAAAATTTTCTATAACATAAAATGATAGTCATTATACGATTCCATGAAAAGAGAAAGGAGCAAGACCACTGAAGGATTTTGGAAACTGTTTTCCGTTCTACCAGTGTTCATTGGGCTTTGTCTTCCTTTGCAAATCTCCAAAAAAGAAATGTGATTTTTTTTTCAGTTTCAAGGGTATGTACGTGCCACGTAAGCTGTCTCTCAACAAACTAAGATGACTTTGAAAATGTCTCTAATCCAATTAAAATCAATATGGGGCAAGCTCAGGAAGACAGGGACTTGGATGTGATTTAATAAAGGAACAGGTGTCACTTGTACAATGCCTTGACCGGAGAAAGACTGTCGACCAAGGCCTCTGGCAAGCAGGTGTTCAGTAAACACTTTTATGTGTAAGACTTGCTCGATGAGTCCAGAACTCAGAAAAGAGGTAAAAGGCCAAATAATCAGGGACTGGCAAGATTGATGGGGCACAACACGCAGAGAGACATGGGACCGACAGACACAAATCCAGCCAGGAGAGGTTCACAGGCCACTGTCGGCCAGGAGTCACTTCTTGTGCTGAAATCTTTGCTCACCAAACAATCTACTGATCATGCATTTAAATTCTCAGGTGAAATTCTAACTGGAAAATGGGATGGCGTGTGAGCATTTTGATCCCCTGGAAAGGGCTAAATATTTGGGAAGCACTGAAAAATGTGAACTGTGAAATATCTTCAGAATCAGTGTCCAGAAATCTCCCATTTTTTTCCTCGTGCTTGTTTCTTTTCATACCCTGTTCTGAACTCCTATTGACTTTACACCAGCTCGGAGCCTTGGGAAGCAATTTGTCGGAGGATGAAAATCAACAACAAAATAGGACTCGAGGTCCAAAGAGTTCTCCTCTAAACACTTTGTGCGCGTGATTATCTGATTTGCCTCCCCCCAACACAATCTTTCTTAATTCAATTTAAAATCATGGTTTCTGTTCACTTTTCAAAAGCTGTGTAAAGTAAACCATGCAGCAGGCATGGCTGTATATTAGCTTTAGCTGCCCTGCTACTTGTGAGAATTGGCCTGTTGTCTTCCACGGTCTGGCTTTCCATCTATAGTATTCTTTCGGGCATTGCACTAGAAACTGCAAGCAGAATGTGCATCACTGTCCACATAGGTGAAGCATAACATTTAGAAACTTACTACTCTGTCCCTGCAGTGAGAGAGCAATATTAATTACCTGGCTCCTGGCATGAAAAGTGATGAAAATGACCTGCACAATGAGGACGTCAAACTGTCTTTTTTAATCTGACACCTGGACTGGAAATGCTAGGAATCTATGACACTTACAATTAAATACCTAAGATTATCAAACACAAGTTCAGACAAGCCTAATTTAAAAATTATTATCAAGACTCACTGAAGAACATTCATAATTTGGAAGAAAAAAAAGCTTAAAATGGCAAAGAGCCCCACAGAGGGACCAAGTACGTGGTTTCCCCTTTTAGAAACTGAACTGAAAGTCAACGACATTTGCTTTCTTTAGAATAAAATCATATCAATTAAAAGATGTGTGTGATTAAGAAGGATCTTTGTTATTGAGCTGTTTCCAGAGAAGAGCTGCCGTTTCAATGGAGGAAAAGGGGAAAATTTTACATTCTGGATCTCTCTTCTCCTCTTATGTTTTGATAAAGAACAAGGAGGTTACCTCTAACATTTTCTGCTAAACTCAACTCATTGCTTGACGCCATGTTGGCATTTATTCCCACGTAGAATAACATTGAGACAGGAAGTAGTGAAAGATACAAGTGCCAGACTATGAGAACACCAGGATCTATCTTAAGATATTCTCAAACTCTCAAGAAGCTTCAAGTACATCCCAAGTCATCCTTCTTTAAATAAAGAAAAATCCAGAAAAGTACTTTTTATATCAAGTTATTTTCTCCTCAATATCTTAACTGGCCAAGAGAAAATTCCCAACTTACTTCGAATGAATTGTCCATGTCTATTTGAAATATTAGAATCCAAAATACGAATAACTAAGGTATTTTTGAACAAGGTATTTTGAACCAAACTTATGGGAGTGAGAAGCAATATTTACAGAAGAACATTACACGCAGATATAATGACAAACTAAAACCTGGCCAAAATCAGATACATTTCCTTAAAACAAAAAACAAAAACCACTCTGTGCATTAAATCAGAAAGTTGAGTTTTCAGTTCAGTTGCTCATGTTTGGACAATGGCAAGTTCAGGCGCATTAGGAAGGAGGGTGTGGTACTGAAGGGAAGGTTGGCAGAGGGAGGATTAACCATGTAACTGCTTGGCATCTGTGAACCAATCACAGCTCCATAAAGGCCTGGGAAAACAGACAACAGACTGAGGGAGGGACCTGTGAAGAGTCAGCCTTGGTTTTGAGAGTTTTACTTGCAAAAAAGAAAGGAACTGGACCCGCCAGCTCTAGAGAGAGGAATTTTCCCTTCCAAGGAGGGGAACCCTGACTTGGATACAGAACACACAGAGCTTGGAGTGCTGGCAGGCAGGCTACTCCCCCATGAGAACTCCCATTCCAATGGATTTGCTTCTGGCTTTTGAGATTCCTGTGACCCCTTTAAAGGCACAGCCTCTCAATGATACCTCAGATTCCCAGCACCAATACAACACGTGCAGAGGATGCCTCGGGCAGAGCTGCAAAGCAGGCAACCTGACTTTCTTGGGTGGCCCCAGCTTCCTCTACCCAAGATTTTTAGTGACGTTTCTTTCCTCCCTACTTCTGAATGTGGTGGGCTCTGCATGTGACACTGGGAATTGTGATGGATAGTCCTCCTGCGGCTGTATGTGATATGCACCTGTCGTCACATGGTGCTGTGGTATAGGCGTGTTCATCCTGTGCTGGCCTCGAGGCCCTTCACCGCATAGCAGGGCGGAGAGCTTAACTGGAGGAAGTGATTTCGTGGAGATAAGGCATCAAGGGAAGCTCATCTATTAAATTTAAAGCTGGAATTTGGAAGGAGAGCCTCAGAGAGAAAGAGAGTCTCCGGGCTTGGACCTTAATGGATGAATATCCGTCCATCTAAGGACAAGCCAACAGCTGGGACTTGGGAACTCAGGAACTCTGCCAGGGTGACCTCATTTATGGTAGGCCGTTGGAGTTGGAAGGTAATTAGCTCAGCCTTTTAAAGCAGGGCTGTTCGAATGCTCATATATACTGTGTTTTATTTTCCATCTGGTGCACCTGTTAGAGCAGTGTTGAAGAGCCTCGGTCCATCCAAGCTGGATTAAAGGGAATATGACAGCAACAGCATCCGGCCTTCAGCAAGAAACTTCAAGTGTGTGCAGC
The DNA here is from genome assembly GCF_047675955.1 of Chlorocebus sabaeus. Taxonomy (NCBI): domain Eukaryota; kingdom Metazoa; phylum Chordata; class Mammalia; order Primates; family Cercopithecidae; genus Chlorocebus; species Chlorocebus sabaeus. The sequence goes on along the minus strand of NC_132910.1, from coordinate 134,699,254 downwards.
ACGTCTCTGGGGCCGGAACAGCGGCAGAGCTAGATGAAGTAAAAGAACCCTAGAAGAAGTCGAAATTCTTATGAACACAGCTCAGCTCTCCCTCTCAGCAAAAAGGTTCCCTTTCAGCTTCTAAACTTTAATTCTGGATGTGGGATTCTGATTCTTGGTTCTTGATTTTGTTTTATTAAGAAAGTGGTGACTCTTACACTCCAGGCTCTTTCCTTCTACCTCCTTACAACACTTGCTCCTAAGGGGGGAAACCCCATATCTATTTATTCAGCAAACACGTATTAAAGCCTTCCGGGGTACAGGGCTGCAGGCGATGCTCTGGAGGCTGCACTGTGCCCCACCCCTGCCTGCAGGGAGCTGACAGCCTATTGGTCAGTGCTCATCCCCCGGCTATTTTCATTCTAAGGCTGTCAATGAAAATGTTTTAGTCTACAGCAAAGGAATAGCTGATGTCACCAGCAGTTGGGGGCTAGTTTTCTGGGACCTCAGATCTGTGCAAGGCCCATTTGGGGCATGGATGCCAGTGGACCATATTCTCTCTCATTGCTCTACAGAAGTGATGGCACTATGGTACCTAGCACACTACCAGCTGGCTCCGTCTGTTTACCCATCTGTCCCCCTGCCCCACCTGCCAGACATGACTGCACCAAGTTAAATCTCCTAGCAGCAGCTTTAACAGTATCTTGCCCTCTAACAAATTTAAATGGACACGGGATACACAACAGATTCAGGGTAATAGGCTATATTAAGTTATGATGGCTTTCCTAGCCTTCGGTGAGAGGACTGAAAAAACAGGATATGTCATCCTCACGTGAGGAGAGTCTAAACCTCCGAGCCTGCTGTGGGCACCTTCACCACCTTTATCCTACAGTCAGTGCCCAGGATAAGATAAAAATTTCAGTGCTTATTCACAATAGCAAAGACATGGAATCAGCCTAAATGCCCATCAATGATAGACTGGATAAAGAAAATGTGGTACATATACACCATGGAATACTATGCAGCCATGAAAAAGAATGAGATCGTGTTCTTATGCAGGGACATCGACGAAGTCAGACCACGTCAAACCCTGTGATGCTTTTCCATGCCAGTCAGGATAAAAGCCAAGGCCCCAAACAGCTTACAAGGTCGGCCTGCTCTGTGTCCTGAGGGGTCTCAAACTCCCTTACCCCTCTCTTGTGCCAGCTGTGTGGGCCTCCCTGCTGTTTTTCCACAAGCTGGGCATGATCCTGCCTTAGTGATTCCCTCTGCTACGAACCCTCTTTCCCGAGACAGAGTGAGTGCACATCTAGCCTGCTCCACAAGGCTGACCCCGACCCCCCCACTGCACGCTGTGACCTTCCCCATCCCTTCTCTGGGATTCCACATCTGCTGAACCCTGGTCTGCTTTCCTTCCTTGAGTAGCCCACGCCGCTGTCCAGCCTGCGTCCACTTCTTGGGCTCACTGCTCCAGGCTGGCTCCCTGGGCAGGGAAGTTCTCCTCACTGACTCCTCCCCTTCACCAGACTGTGTCCTCCACACAGAGCTCAACAAACACCTGCCGAATGAGGAGTACAGGAGTGAATGGAAGTACACAATTATTTTCAAATGGCAAGTGGTTCACTTGAGCCCAGGACTTCGAGACCAGCCTGGCCAACATGGTGAAACCCGGTCTCTACTAAAAATATAAAAATTAGCTGGGTGTGGTGATTCACACCTGTAGTCCCAGCTACTTGGCGGGCTGAGGCAGGAGAATTGCTTGAGACTGGGAGGTGGAGGCTGCAATAAGCCAAGATCACGCCACTGCACTCCAGCCTGGATGACAAAGTGAGATCCTGTTTAAAAAAAAAAAAAAAAGTTGTACATCTAAAGGTGCTATTTAACATAGGACGTAGAGGCATGTGGACCTGTTTGTGCCACAGTGGTGCTTCTAACAGTAAGAAGGCTCCGTCTCCTCAGATATCTGTTCTCATGGTTTCCTCTACCTGGTTCTTCCTACGACCCTCTTACAAATCCCAATGAACTGCTTCATCTTCTCATTTCGAAGATGACCTATTCATCTTCTTCCTGTTTCCCCACCCTAGTAACTCCAAGGTTTATTTCTCTTCCTAGGACCAGGTATTTTCTGGACCATTTCTAAAAGAAAAAAGTTTCCACAAAAAATTCCTTCTGGAGTCAGACAATCTGGGTTTGTACCCTGGTTCCACTTTCCTCATCTTTACAATGAAAATTATAATAGTAGCTATCCCACGTGGCTGTGTGAGGATGAAAGGAATAAATTAATGCAAATTCCCTAGGACAGCACCTGACATATAGTAAGAAGTTTCTGTGTTGGCTATTTTTATTCTTAGTATTACTGAATCATAAAGAAAATCGTCTAATTTAGACATACACTGTGCTACTTTAACTTGGTTTTAAATGGTATTGATCAACATAATGGAAAGTAAAGCAAAACAAATATAGAAGTTCTACCTGCATCACATAAAATATCTGGACAGGTCTTCACCACATTTGGAGTTATCTGACTTTCACATAGAATTAGTGGCATGGTCAAAACTCACTTTGGAAAAGAGCCAAAGGAAATTTCAACAGGATGGGCAGTCGTTGTCCAGAACAACCCAAACTCGAGTATATAAGACTCATAGAACCAAAAATGGAGAGAGGTGTTCTGCAAACATTGAGATGCGATGGACGGAGAAAACCTGAGTCATTTTGAACATGAGCCCTAAACTGCAAGTCGCAAGGCGAAACACTCCTACCTGCCCGTACTGAGTTGCTTTCAAGCGACTTGCCACATGAGCAACTACATGCAGGCTGGCCCTGGTGAGAGAAAGAGGGTGGTTTATTTAATAATTGGTCATGCTGGCCGGGCACAGTGGCTCATGCCTGTAATCCCAGCATTTTGGGAGGCTGAGGCAGGTGGATCACCTGAGGTCTTGGGGTTTGAGACCAGCCTGGCCAACGATGGTGAAACCCCGTTTCTACTAAAAATACAAAAATTAGCCGGGCGTGGTGGCAGGTGCTTGTAGTCCCAGCTACTTGGGAGGTTGAAGCAGGAGAATCACTTGAACCCGGGAGGCAGAAGTTGCAGTGAGCCAAGATCATGCCACTGCACACCAGCTGGGCAACAGAGTGAGACTCCATCCTAAAATACTAATACTAATACTAATACTAATAATAATAATAAGTTAATGCTTTTCCAAAGCAACTCTAAGGAGATCGTTTAGCAGGTTAAAACTTATCAGCCCCTTTAGAGAAAAAAGTCAAACTTTCATTAAGATCAAGTCTGAGGAGACAGGCTGAAAACTCACGAAAGTCATGAGTTTTGGGATTTAAGGTCAGCCCACAAGTAGGGGAGAGATGTACAACAGGATTTTAAAATGATAAGTGACCTTAGAAATGATCATTTTGCAGTTGAGAAAAATTAATAAATGGAAAGGTTAAGTCCATAACAAAAAGAAAAAATCTTCTGCCTCTTGAGACACTACCAAAATGTAAGGATAATGAAAGATTTAAAAATATATTAATCTACAATGTCAAAGAGACTAGAGAGTAGCTATCTGCCAATGAGTGATTTCAACAAAAATTTCAACAATAAGGCAGAAAGCCAGTGGAGAAGTGAGGAACGACATACACAAGGTGCAGGAGGAGGTAGCATAGTGCTCACAGGGAGTGGTAGCTGGTCTTACAGGACTCCTCAGTGCCCTAGGAACTGGACACTTTGGTGCGGCAAAAGTCCAAGTGAAATTTAAGGCTGAAAACCAATGAATTTTTTAAAGATAAATAAATTAAGGAATCAGTGTCCCTGGCCTATGACACAGAATGCTGTTACCTAAGCATTTGTGCTTCCAAAGCTCACAAATAAAAGGTTTCACTTTTGGAAATTAAATATCCACCCGCCACCCCCTGCCCCCCAAAGACCTTCACATTCTGGGTTTCAATGAATTCCCAGCATAACAGCTGTCTCCCTGCCTGACCATCCTAAAACACAACCCTACCCAAACATACAAAAACATACAAAGTTCCTGATCTAATTTTAGAATCTACTTCTTCTTCCTTTTTTTTTTTTTTTTAATAGGTGGGTCTCTCCATGTCACCCAGGCTGGTCTCAAACTCTTGGGCTCAAGTGATCCACCCACCTCGACCTCCCAAAGGGCTGGGGTTGCAGGTGTGAACCACCAAGCCTGGCTGAACCTTACTCTTAAATATGAATGAGCAACCTAGGATAAATAAAAAAACACAAAAAAGAGAACTCATACTAAGCAGACAGGAAATACGATTTCAAAAGGAAGGGTTAATATAGGAAGCAGGAAATAATTAAAACACAAAAACTATGATGTTCTCAAAGAAACTGAAGAAGATATTGCATGTATAAAATGGAATCAAGATGTTTTGACAAAGGAATGGGTAGGAAACAAAATAAAAGGCCTCATAAAAATATGAGGGCCAAGATGAAAAAAAATTCAATAGGGTGATTGGAAAGAGTCAAGGAAATCTAAAAAAAAAACAAACTGAATAACAAAGAGATGATATGAGAGAGACAAAAGGAAACCTAGAGAAATATTACCCAAGGCAGCATATATGATACCTGAGGCAGATGGTGGACATGAAGAACAAAGATTCTAGTTCTTTGTAGATTTTTTTTTAACTGAAACAATCAATTATCAAAAGATAAACAAAAATTTCTGGAGTAAAGAAAAAATCTAGACATAAAAATGTTAAAAGTTCACTATATTTCATGCATAATTAATAAAAAGACACATACACCTATGGAGAGTTCTAAGTTTTGAGGAAAATGGCAGCCAATTCCACATCTCCTCCCATACCCTCCCAGAAAAACACAATGCAACAAAACCAAAACATTAAAATTAACAGAGAAAGAGAATACACCACTAGTACTCATGCTTTCGGTATTATAAAAAGGCAGACCATCCCACGACCTTCAAACTACTTGTAAAGAGATTTTTAAAAACTCCACCAAAGCCCTGACTACCCACGTGCCACTGCAAGCCTGTGGGTATGGCAAACGGAAGAGGAGAAGCTTAGAAGTCTGTGAAAAACAGTAGGTGGTAGTGAAGAATTTCGATGAAGTACATACAAGATCACTCCAGAAAGAGAAAGTGAAATAATACATGTCAACATACTCAACTCAGATTACAGTTTGGTAGTTCTCAGCTCTCACTACAGATAATTGGACTGAAAAGAGCAGAATTAGAGCAGAATCAGAGCAGGACAGCTCCCAGGGTATAATCAAATACATGAGGAAGTGAAGGAAATACATAGTAAGATACCATGCAGTAATAAAAGATAAGAAACATCAAGACTTCTCCCTAGCCTGACCTACCACCACCAACCTCATCTCTAAAAGAAACTACACAGCAGAGATGAGAACTGACAGGGGAGAGTGATGGTAAATTACAATCTCTACCCACGAAATGAATAGGAATAGGAAAAGGCAGCCACATTCATATAAATGTATTGTATAAGAACAAGTTCACTAAGGCTCTTCTGTTTATAAAAAATACCCTCCAAAAATCTAAATATGAAGTTAAAGAAAATTATATCATAACACTCCAAACACAACTAAAAATCCTCAAACAGGCATTTGGGATATTAAAATCAACCCAGTTAAGAAATATAAAAGCTAAAAAGAGAAATAGCCAAAACAAACCAACAAAAAACCTGGAAGAAATAAAATAAGGATTTATCCCAGGAAAAAATAACAAGACAGAATTATATCAGAACTGAAAACTGAGTTTCAATATGTCAAGGTAAGAATATATTCAAAGGAAAAAAAGAATATATTCAAAGGAAAACCAAATGAAAAACACTGAAGAAGAGCAAGAAATAGCCAAGAGAAAGAAAGCAAGGTAAAGAAAAAAAAACAAAAACAAAAACAAGTTTAAGAAAAAGTGATTGAAATCGGAGACAGGCAAAGCAGGTATAACATATATATAATTGGTATCAATGCAAAAGAAAATCAAAACAATGAAACAGAACTAACATTTAAAATGATAATCCAAGAAAAGTGTCCAGAAATAAAAGAAGAATTGAATCTACACATTTAAAAAGTCCTCCTGGGCCGGGTGCAGTGGCTCACGCCTGTAATTCCAGCACTTTGGGAGGCCGAGGCGGGCAGATCACAAGGTCAGGAGATCGAGACCATCCTGGTTAACACCGTGAAACCCTGTCTCTATTAAAAAAATATATATATATAAAAATTACCTGGGTATGGTGGCAGGTGCCTGTAGTCCTAGCTACTCAGGAGGTTGAGGCAGGAGAATGGTGTGAACCTGGGAGATGGAGCTTGCAGTGAGCCGAGATTGCACCACTGTACTCCAGCCTGGGACACAGAGTGAGACTCCATCCAAAAAAAAAAAAAAAAAAAGTCCACCTGATGCTAGAAAAATTGACACAGAATGATCCACTCTAAAATATATCCTAGTGAAATTATAATATCTGATTTTAAAGGTAAGGAAATATTCTCAGGGCCTCTAAGCAAAAGATAAAGTAACTGAAAATGCAAGAGAACTAGACTGGCATCAGACTTCCATAACACAAGACAAGCCAGCTGTGGTGCAGGATTTTCAAGAAATGTAAAGAAAGTTAAACAAAGGACATTATATCTAGACAAGTTGTCTTTCACGTAAAAGGCAAGAGAAAAAGTTTAAAAAATGTCAGAGGTCAGTGAATGCTATATACATGTGCCCCTTCCAATGAATCTATTAGAAGATGAACTTTGTCCAACCAAAAACTGATGAGGATTTCAATAAATGGCTTAACTCACCTATTATAAGAAAAATATTTTTAAATTGGCTTATAAACAAAATCCAACACTTCGACGTATATAAGAGATATACCTGAACACAGTGACTTGAAAAGGTTAAAAATAAATTCATTCATTCCTCACATGCTACCTAAGAATAAAATCCAAATAGACCAGCGATCCAAAGGTAAATATATATATTTAAAAACTCTAGAAGTACCTTAAGAAAACATGAGCAAATTCGTCCATAACCTGGTTTTTGGGAGAAACTCTCTGACTAAACATGCCATGAGAAAAAGATTGATAAATTTGACCACATAAAAAGAAAATACATTTAAATGACAAAAAAATAAGTAAAGATAAATGACAATCTAGGAAAGAATATTTGCAATATTTATCACAGTTAAAGAGCCAATATTTTAAAGAACAAAGAACTTCTTTAAATTGAGGGAGAAAGACCAAAATCATATAGAAAATGGGCAAAAGACATGAATAGACAATTCATAAAATGATTAAACATGACTCAAACATATGAAAAGATGTACTCTGTTGGCAAATCTAAGAAGAAACAGGCACTTTTCACACATCGCTGTGGGGAATGCAAAATGGTACAATTCCTATGAAGGGAATTGTGAAAGCTGGAAATATCTAACTAAACTACATACTCATTTACCCTTCAACTCAGCAATCCCACTTCTGAGAATTTACCCTGAAAATACACCTCCAACAATATGAAAATATGTATGCACAAAGTTATTCATTGTGACAGTATTTGTGATTGGAAAACACTGGGAACTACCTAAGTGTCCAAATATAGGAGATCAATGGAATGAACCATGAGGGGCAGATGGAGATCATATGCTTCTAAAGGAGATGCCCTAAGGAGGGCACATCACCTATGCAGCATTTCAGCCAAGAATGTGTCAACCATGAAGAAGCATCAGACAAAGCCAAAATGAGGAATGTTCCATTAAAAAAAGGAGGAGGGGGCTGCGTTCTTCAGAATATGTAGATGTGATTAAACACACACACACACACACACACACACACACACACACACACACACACGGCTTTGGAAACAGTCCAGATTGTAGGAGGCTGAAGACACACAGCAAATACACAGACTATGTGACTCTAGACTAGACACTATGCTAAGGGAGAAAACATGCTATAAAGAGCATTATTGGATCAACTGACACAATTGGAAAATGGGTGGTTAGCTTAGATTTAAAAACTATTTTTCCAATGTTAAATTTTCTAAAGTTGAAAATATACTCCCCTTTGTCTTAGAAAATACACACCAAAGTATTCAGGGACAAAGGGTCATTATGTATCTAACTTACCTTCACATGGTTCAGAAAAAGTTGGGTGTGTCTGTGAATGGAAAGACAGGGAGACAGGCAGAGAGACACAAACAGAGAAGGAGAGAGAGACAGAGACAGAGAGAGAGAATGAGAGAGAGACAAAGACAGTGAGGCCAAGTGTTAGCTACAGGTGAATCTGGGCAAAGTGCACACGGGTGTTCTTTGTACTCATCTTATTCTTACAGCCTTTTTATAAGTTTGAAATTATTTTTTAAAAAGATTAGGCTGGGCGCAGTGGCTCACGCCTGTAATCCCAGCACTTTGGGAAGCCGAGGCGGGTGGATCACGAGGTCAGGAGATTGAGACCATCCTGGTTAACACGGTGAAACCCTGTCTCTACTTAAAATACAAAAAAAAAAAAAATTAGCCGGGCGTGGTGGCGGGCGCCTGTAGTCCCAGCTACTCGGGAGGCTGAGAATGGTGTGAACCCGGGAGGCAGCGCTTGCAGTGAGCCGAGACAGCACCACTGCACTCCAGCCTGGGCGACAGAGCGAGACTCTGTCACTAAATAAATAAATACATAAATGATTAAAAAGTTTGTAAAAGTATTCCAACAAACAACAAAAAAATTCTAAACGTATGTATTACAAAAAAGAATTTCCCTCATGAAAGAGAAGTTTCCTTAAAAGTGAACGAAAACCAACCTGGACCAGTAAAGTGGACTCTCAGACTTTTTTTTTCTGCCACACTATGTACCAGAAGAAATAAAATAATAATGATAGCAGTTGGAGTAATATACTTACAACGTAATTTTTAGCCTCAGTTATTTTTCTTTTGTGAAGGTATCAGAAAAATGGTCTGGTACATACAAAGGCTCAGAAAATATCATCTATGTCTCTTTCTTAAAAAATTATTTGAAGAATCATTCCAATAGACTTGAAAGAGAATTAAAATTCCAGTTCTAGTTGTGCATACAAGAACTGACCATTGTCATTATAACCAATGAAGACATTGTTAAATCTCAAAAAATCATTCCACATAAGTAGATGCAAATGAAATTTAGATTTCTGAGAGACAGAGAAGACACATGATGTAAAAATATGTAAAAAACAACAAACTGGATTTTAATTAACAAAGTCGGGACAACAGGTAAAGGAAGAAAAGTTGTAATAGGTGGGGAAATATAAGTGAGTTAAATTATTCATTTCCTATTTTGGGGAAATCAGAAGATAATGCATAATCTTGACCTTGATGAGTTGTGAAAAATACAGAAAAACCTAAAGGTAAGTGTAATAAAACGACAAAATTTCTGTGCTGTGAACAGCTGCTGGCTTTAAGTGAGAATTGGGCCAGAAGTTTGACCTCCAAGCCCAAATTTCCTCTTCTTGAAAAGGGGAGGATGCCAACTATCTTATGCTGTCCTTATAATGTGGCCAAAATGATTAAAAGTGGTGAGATGTGGAAGGTATCTCTCTGCCAGTACTGAGCTCCCGGCGGGGACTCTATGTCCACTCCATGTGTGGGAAGGGAGAGTCAATGATGGGAACGGAACAAATGGAGCCAGCAATGCTCTTTGTAGCATGTTTTTCTCCCGAAGTATAGTTCTTATGCTGCTCAGGGTTGCAGACCAATAGATGTTGTTGCTAGAACCTCATGCCTCTAGAAATAGAGTCAGTGCTATGAACAAGCAGTGCTTGAAAGACCTAGAGCACATCAGGAGACTGTCTGGAACCTACTGCAAGCTTCCAGAGGAGCATCAAAGGTGAAAGACCTTCAACAACAAAGGAAAGCCTGATTCAAAGATGGGCAAAGGTCTGGAATAGATGATTCTTCTAAGAAGATATACAAATGGCCAATAAGCACAGGAAAAGACACTCCAAATCACTCATCATTAGGGAAATGCAAATTAATCATGAGATACCACCTCACACCCACCAGTATGGCTTCTACCAAAAAAACAAAAAACCAAAAAAGTACAAGTTTGACCAAGGATGTGGGGAAATTGGAATCCTTGTTCACTGGTGGTGGCAATGTAAAATGGTACAGTCACTGTGGAAAACAGTATGATTTCCCCTCAAAAAATTAAAAATATAACTACCATATGATCTAGGAATTCCACTTCTGGGTATATGCTCGAAAGAACTGAAAGTAGGGTCTTGAAGAGATATTTACACACACGTGTTCACAGCAGCTTTACTCACAATAGCTAAAATGTGGAAGCAACACAAGTGTCCATTGATAGACGAATGGGTAAACATAAGGTAGTACATACATACAATACAATATTATTCAGCCTTCAAAGGAAGGATATTCTTACACACGCTAACATGGGTGAACTGTGAGGACATTATGCTAAGTGAAATATATCAGTTGCAAAAGGAAAATACTAAACTGTATGATTCCATTCATACGAAGTATCTGGAGTAGTTAAATTCATAGAGACAGAAAGTAGCATGCGGGTCTACTTTGCCAGGAGCGGGGAGGAGTGGAGAAGGGAGAGTCGTTTTTTAATAAGTATAGGGTTTCAGTTTTGCAAGGTGAAGAGAGCCCTGGAAATGGATGGCAGTGATGGTTGCCCAATATTATAAATGTCCTTACTACCACTGAATGGCACACTTAAAAATGGTGAGGACAGTAAATTTTATGTTATGTGTACCTTAGCACACACACACAAAATTCTTTAAAGAAAATGAAAGACCTTATAATTTATGAGTAAAACTATGCCTCTGACAAATACCTCTTCTCCTTCTAAGAGGAACAGTTCCTGGCTTGCCACCAGATCCTGGGGGAGATGACTGACCAGGTGACACCAGGTAACCAGACATCCAATTCTTAGCATTGAGGAACTGTGTGTTACAAGATCTACTTGGTCATAAAGTTGGAAATTCCAAGAAGTGCTCCACCATTAGGGACAGATGATATCTACAGCTCACAAAGGCATAAATAAGTCCTGTGTGCTCAGGAGCCCAGGATGCCGCCCTGGCCACACTGACAACATGCCCTCCGCCTCTACCCACGACCTCATGGAAATTCCTGATGGCCTATTGACAAAAGAGGAAAACAACTGAAGCCAAATGTACAGATGGCTCCGTACCATATGCCAGAACCAGCCCCAAGAGGAGCACTGCAGTCATGATAGCCCCGCTTCATGGTGACCCTGAAATGGGGGAGGAAAATCCTCCCAGGGGGCCGTACTTTGCCTATAGAATAGACGGTCTGGACTAAGGCCCTGCATTGATTCACGGAGTAGCTAATGGATGGCCATATGGTCAGGGACAATGTCATAGTTTTTTAAAAAGGTCATATATAATTAGTCTGATTTATTAAAATGTATATATGTACAACGGAAACTACATACAGCTTAACGTTAACCCTATGGGTGGTTTTAAAATTTGTCAGTTATATTTTCCCAGTTTTTTCTTTGTCTGATGGTTGTGTATTATTCTTATAAACAGGAAAAAAGTTAACTTTGTTTTAAAAAGAAACTTCCTTAGAGCTCCATGTCATAGGAAGCCATTCAGCATGCTTTGTGGAGTTTATTTTGCTCTGAAGTCTGTCTTCTCTAAGCAACACTGCGGTCAGTCTGTGGACACATTCCATTACGGCTCCGTATGAGCTTGGCTTGGCATGCTACATGCCAAAGACAGTAGAACCATAATGTTTATAACTGATACAGTCATGTAAATTGGATACAAAATGAGGGGCTTTCTGTTGATGTGAAAGTACATGAGGCAGCTTGGCGCTTGGCGTCTCCAGCCATTCAGGTTGTGGCATGAGCCTGGCTAGTGTGTAATTCCTAACTCTGCTGTTCACCAGCCATACGACTTTTGACAACACAACCTACCTCCAAGCTCAAATTTCCTCTTCTTGAAAAGGGAAGGATGCCAACCATTTTATGTTGTTCTTACAAAGTGGCCAAAATGATTAAAAGCGGTGAGATACGGAAGTTCTCTCTCCACCAGTACTGAGCTCACGGCGGGGACTCTGTCGATTCCACGTGCGGGACGGGAGAGTGAACGATGGGAATGGAACGAGGAGATGGCACCCTTCTTTCCCAGCTCTGAAAGGGTGCTTAGAAAAGGACCCAAAAGTCTCAATTTACTTTCTGCCCCAGTAGACCAGGATCACATAGGTCATGAGCAAAAGGTGGCTTGTTGGAAGAGAGGGCTATCAGTGTTTTGGGAGACTGAAGTGGGAAGATCCCTTGGGGCCAGTTGTTCAAGACCAGCTTGGGCAACACAGGGAGACTCCATCTCTACAAAATTAAAAAAGAAAGAAAAAAAGAGAGGGACGTGAGGAGTCTTTGTAAATTCCTCCCTTCTCCCTCAGGGCCCCGATCCTTCAGTGGGATTACACTCAACACGGGTGGGAGCGACTCCCCAGGTGCGTCTAACACCCCCACTGGCAGAGGGGAAGGCACGGAAGAGGAGTTTACAGTCTTGAGGAGCCAAGCCCACCGCAGCAAAGTCACACAGGAGGAGCCCTTGCTGTTCTCTCTGTTCTCACCTTTTACTTGGGAAATAACTGGAGAGAGAGGTTCTTAGTCTTGGGGAATCCGATGCTACAGGGGCACGGCCAGCTCCCGGGGCTCCCAAGAGCAGATTGCCCCGTGGGGTTTGGTGAGGTCCTGTGGACAGCCTGAAAGCCAGTGGAGGGAGAGCTTACCACCCACACGCCGCTGCACACATGCTTCTGACGGGTTTGCGTCTGCAACCTGGGCTGCCCTCTTCGGCTTCCTACCACGTGCTCCCATGAATCTGAGGCCCCTCATCTGTGAAATCACGCGGATGAACTCATTCAAAGGTCACTGTCCCTAATCTATGAAATGTACCTAGCACAGTACTGGAGAAATAAGGGAGGGTCACTTAGGGTTAAGGTCACTTTCCCTTAGCAGTTAGAAAGTTTCTGGAGTTTTCTAGGGTGCTCTGTTAGCTTTCCCTGTGATTTCCAGGCAAGGAGGAAGAAACAGCATAGGAAGTTCTTGTCTCCAAAACAGAACTGCAGGAGGCTCAGCCACGGGGAAGGCCAGAGGCGGCCAAGGGGCCACTGCTGAGGTGCCACTCATGTCACCGTCCCCTCCACTTTCCCACATGCTGTCCAAATTTGTGACATCCGAAATATTTCTAACCAACCAAAGTCTTTTAATACCAGCTGTATTTACTGAAATGTGGGCAGGATTTTTCATAAGGGGAGGTTCTGAGTCAACCTTTAACTCCCCTGTATCCTTTAGAAAGGAAAGAAAAGGTGGGGTGGGCTTGGGGGATGAGAGAGATGGAGGGAAAAAGCGAAGAGGAGGGAGGGAGGAAAGAGAGAGAGAAAGGCAGTGCTCCCTTCCTTCCTGCTGGCTTCCCTGATGCCATCTATCATGTCTGGGAATGACAGGCCTGAAGAAACATCTGGGACCCGCCATGTACCTTCTGCTACGCCAGAGAAGAGATGATTTCTGGACATTAATCTAACATGGGAGCACTCTCTAAGCCTACCAAGGGGAGTAGCAGCCTTTTCTAATTTATTGTGCTAGATGAGAGAATTCAGAGATGTGAGAGAAAGTTTTCATTGCAATGTCAAGGTGGGAGTCCTCAGGACACCCCTCACCCTGAGAAGCGCAAGCCCCATCTGCTCTGGGAAGATTTGGGCTGCGGAAAACAAGCTCACTTTTTTTTGTTTTGTGCATACACTGGAATGAATAGATCATTCCAAGGACTTTTGAGACATCAGTCAGCTAGGGCAAGAACAAAGTTTCATTTGCTAGACTCAGTCAAGCCACCTACAACTGAGATTCTCCTCTGTAGATACTAATGACTGCTGATAGTTGGAAGAGTCACCTACAGGAAAGACTGACAGTCAGTTAACCTCTGGTGGAAACCAGTGGCTTCAAGTAGAAAAATCACAGCTTTGGCCGGGCGCGGAGGCTCAGGCCTCTAATCCCAGAACTTTGGGAGGCCAAGGTGGGTGGATCACGAGGTCAGGAGATTGAGACCATCCTGGCCAACCTGGTGAAACCCCATCTCTACTAAAAATAAAAAAAATTAGCTGGGCTTGGTGGCATATGCCTGTAGTCCAAGCTACTCGGGAGGCTGAGGCAGGAGAATTGCTTGAATCAGGGAGTTGGAGGTTGCACTGAGCCAAGATCGCACCACTGCACTCCAGCCTGGCAACAAAGCAAGACTCTATCTCAAAAAAAAAAAGAAAAAAAAAAAAAAATTGAAACAAAAAAAAAGAAAAATCACAGCCTCGACCTGACAATGAATTTACTACCATGGTTCAATCATTTAGAATTTAGTCTCAACAGTCTTGAGAAAATTCTGAAATCATTTTTGTGACTCTCCTCAATTTCCTTTCCTAAGGAAGGGAAGCTGCAAGTTCAGTGTGCCTCGAGGGAATGGTCAATATCATGTATAAACAGATGATTAATAGCCAGAAAAGGCATCAGCATAAAGACCAAGAACAATATTTTTTCCATGTGTATACAGAAAAGATAGTTTTGTGTCAAAAGACAGCTGAAAGAAGTGATTTGTTTTCTTTTTGATGACTTAAAAAATGAAATATTTATAGCATTTTTAAAAGCAATATTTGCTTATTGCCAAGAAATTTATTTGGCTGTTATTTTAAATTAAGAAAAAAAGATCTCCAACTTTTATGTGTTAAAAGCTGTAACTGTTTATTGGGAGCAGAAGACTAAAAACTCTCATTTTATTGCAGCCTATGACATATACTCAGCAATTACCCTTTAACAGTGAAACCAGAACATGCCTTCGAAGTTCTAGAATTCAGTGAGAATCTAAACATTTTCTCCCAATATTCTTTTACTACAGACAATTTCTGGTTCAGTAAAAGTGCACTGCATTACAAGACAACATTCAAAACACTGGGGAGAAATATGTTTTAAACTATTTATCATCCTATGGGGTTTTAATTTTCTGCTGACTGTTACAACCAGAGAATTGAGCGTCTTCTCAAGGGGGAAAAGCTATTTATGGACAGTTTGTGATTAGGAGCAGCTGCTCTTCACCATATATTACCTTTTTGTGATAACCACATTTTCACACAAAGCTACCACTAATAAGCTGGTGCACACTAAAAAAAAAACTGCAGCAGAACTGTTACCTTGAAAGGAAGATGTCAAATGAAAAGCTCTTCCAGGTTTTCATATCCTTGAGTTTCTTCATTGTAGGAGAATAATAAATCTGAAAGCCTGTTGCATCTTGGGAATCTAATGTTACTAACAGAAGAATACAGTCAAGTAGTTTCTGTGCAGCTTTCACTCTGGGTTAAAATGAAAAACATCTTATACGAGAGGTTGAATCTCCATGGGAATTAGAGATGGTTTTTATTCAACCCATACAACCAGGATGAAAATATATGGGTTGTGTTGTAAATGTTTCTCTACCAAGCTGGAGACCAAAGCATACTTGCATTGTGCTTGCATACTTGAGAGCAAGAAGGCAGAAAGAATTTTGAATTTGAATATGCTGTTCCCGGCCATCCAGGTGAAAAAGTTTGACAATAAAACAGTTACTTTCTCTCAAAATATTTCTGATTAGCAATGACCAATTCGGCTTCCCCGGTGGACTCTTAGAGATGCAAAAGTCAAGAAATCCCCTATCATACTGTTTTATTAAAATTTAATTAGGAGATCTGATACTTTACCTGGTAAAGACTCAACTATGCAGAATAATTTTGCAGATTATACATCAGAATGTAATCCTGAAATGCAAATCCTACAGGGATGGATACAGTTGTAAAAGTTCCAAAATAAAAGTGACCATTACATGTGCTGGAAAATAGTTTTGGAATAACTGCTGACCAGGATGTAACTGGACACGACAAATGATGAAGGGTAACTTGACCATGTATTTTCAAAAGCCTTAAACATGGGAAGAGCTACAGACTTAGCAATTCTCATTCCAGGACATGTTAAGGTTTCTTCAGAGATGTTTGTGACGGCCTGAACATTCACATCAGAAAAATGTTTTTGAAAATATCCAACAATGAGAAACAGAAGGAAAATGATCTAAGGAAGCCATCACTATGCAGCCCTTTGGAGCAACGTGGAAGGATATTTAAAGCCATGAAAAACGTTAAGATAACTATGGGGAAAAGGCAGGTTACAAAACAGTTTAGACTGTATGGTCCCAATTTTGTTTTAAAATACATGTTTTAGACCATACAGTCTCTCTCTCTCTCTATATATATATATATACACACACATACATATATATATATATATATATATTCGTTTGTTGAAAGGAAACACAGTATATTGAAAATGATCATCTTTGGTTGATATAATGATGGTTAATTCTTGTTTTTGCTTCTTTTCTGCTTTCTTGTAATTCTCAGTTTTCCTATAATAAACGTATATTAGTTTTTAATAAAAACAATAATAAGGCTGGGTGCGGTGGCTCACGCCTATAATCCCAGCATTTTGGGAGGCTGAGGCAGGCAGATCACCTGAGGTCAGGAGTTCAAGACGAGCCTGACCAACATAGATAAACCCCATCTCTACTAAAAATACAAAATTAGCCTGGCATGGTGGCTCATGTCTATAATACCAGCTACTTGGGAGGCTGAGGCAGGAGAATCACTTGAACCTGGAAGGCGGAGGTTGTGGTGAGCCGAGATCATGCCATTGCACCCCAGCTGGGCAACAAGAGTGAAACTCTGTCTCAAAAAATAAATAAATAAAAATAAAATAACAATAATAAATGTTAATATCAGTGAGGCTTTATGAGACCAGATGTTCCAAATATTTTTCTGTTCCCCACCTATGAATAGCTCCCCAATTCTTCACCCCATTTGTCTAACACTGCCCCTGTATTGTTTGCGTGTGTGAATATACATATGTGTTTTGGAATCTTTCAGGCCACACAGAATCAGTGATAAGGTGGCACAAGGGGTCTGCAGTTCAAAGTGAAGACTAGAGACATTTGTATGGCTGCCCCTCAGTATCTTAGGGGGAATGTTTCCAGGACCCCCTGAAAATACCAAAATCCGACGCTCTAGTCCCTGATATAAAATGGCACAGTATTTGCATGTATGCTATACACATGCCCTTGTCTACTTTAAATCACCTCTAATAAACAGTTTACTCATAACATGTAATACAACGTAAATACTATGTAAAGGTTGTTCTACTGGATTGGATTTTTATTTGTTATTATTTTTTATTGTTGCATTGTTATTTGTTATTAATATCAACGTTTGTATTGATGTGGGTATTGATATTCCCAATATTTTCAATCCACAGATGGTTGAATCCACAAATGTGGAAGCTGCAGATACAGAGAGCTGATTGCATTATAATTCTAATATTACAAAAATTTTAATTTCACTCAAGTTATTTTTCAAATATGCAAATACTTTCTATCACAAATACTTTTCAAATATTAATTACTTTGTTTAAAAATTACTGATAATAATGTCTCCCTAGGAATACTGATGAGAATGCCCCCCAATAACATACCGGTA
Source organism: Chlorocebus sabaeus (assembly GCF_047675955.1). NCBI lineage: Eukaryota > Metazoa > Chordata > Mammalia > Primates > Cercopithecidae > Chlorocebus > Chlorocebus sabaeus. The sequence continues at coordinate 134,681,734 of NC_132910.1, read as the reverse complement.
CCATATAGGTGACTACACGGATCTGTGTGACTTTGCTGAAGGTCACCCTACCCCAAATGCCTATAATTCCTTCTGTTGCTCTCATGCATATGTGACTGCATGCATTCATTCAGTTATTCAGCAAACACCTACGTCTGTGTCAGCACAGAAAATACAAAGATGACGAAGGCACAGCCTTTGTGCTCAAAAAGCCCCACAGTAACAGGGCAGAAAGATACACAAACAGACTACTGTGAAACTATGTGGAAGGTCAAGTTCGCCAGCATCCTCCTACCAAAGGTTCTTTTATAAGACATACACCTTTAGAAAAGAGAACTTTTGGAGACAGTTACTGGTTTTTCTCCTGTACAGGAGACAGAATGAATGGACAGAGAATAGAAAAGTAGCTCCAGATAAATTCACCTGCTTCCCAGGTTTGTGAAGGGGGTACCCTTGGCTAGGGTGTTCTCTCCCTAGAGAAGGTAAGTTTTGAAGGGTGAGCGTGACACTGAAGCCAGAAGCAACCGTTCCTGGGATCTGCGCTGGTAGAGGGGAGTGCTGGGGTCAGCATGTTATTCGTATGTAGTACAAACCTTAACACCCGCAGATGGTCACTACAGTTACCTAAGGATGAAGTTTTCAGTTTAAATAGGTGACTTGAAATTGTAGAAAAAAATTTTTTTTCTTTTTTAAGATTTCAGGTCCTTGGAGAATGTTAGTGGTTGTACAGAATGTCTCTACAGAATTGTCTTCAATCTGAGACCTCCCAGCCTGGCTGTGACACAACTTCCTGTCTCGCTTTTTAGGATTACGTCTGAGAAGGCAGAAAAAAAGTGAAAAGTGTGCCCTGATGCCTGAAGACCAATTTCAGAAATCACCACCAAGCTTTAAGCTGCTTCTTTTCTGGGAAAGGGTCAGGGAAGAGAAAACAGACTCAATCTTAGGGAACTTTGTTAAAATATGCACGCCTGGGCCCCACTGTGGACTTCCCAAATCAGAATCTTGAGAGGATGAGGGTCTCCTTGGAGGCCAACCATGCATACTTTGGAAACATTTCTCCAGTGACTGATTCACGGCCCTGCGCCACGCACTGATGAGAACCATTGCTCTGGACATGCTCCCTACATACATCTTCACCTAAACGTCTCACCCCGAAGACACAGGCATGACAGGAAATCCCCAGCTCTGAGCTGTAGGGGCCAAGGGGACCCATCCAAGAGCCTCTTCGCCAGGGTCTTCAGGCTCAAACAAATATCTTGCAGCCCAGGTCCATGAAACCTAAAGATTGAGCAGTGAACAGGAGCCATGATGGGTCCAGTGGAGGCAGGAAAGGCTGTTCCAGTTCTGCTGAGGGCCTTTGAGGTGATGGAGGCAGCCAAGAGCCTGAGCAGAGGCCTGGCTGGAGCACGGGGATGCCAGTCTTGGGGGATAGGGTGGAGTCGGCAAGGTGGGACTGGGGGCGGGGGGCTTTACAAGCCTTAGTAAAGACCTGGATCTAATTGACCTAACTTTGGCCACCAGAAGGATCCAAGCGGGAGAGTAACACAGTTAGACTTGTATTTTAGAAAGATGCCTCCAGCGACAGTGTGGTATAAATGAGGCAGAAAATCAAGGAAGAGGCCACTGAAATAATTAGGCAAGACGTAAGGGTGAGCTAAACTAGCATGGTGGTGGTGGTAGAGGTGGAGATAAGTGGGCTGATTCAGGAGACTCTTAGGAGATAAATGAAGACAACCTGGTGATGGATTCCATGTGGCATGCAAGAGAGCAACGAAGGGGCCAAGGAGCACTCCTGAGTTCGTGGCTTTGGCAAGTGGGTAGCCAATGAGATCTTTGGCAAGACTGGGGACACAGAAAGGATGACCAAGTTCTGATGGGAAAAATGCAAGTTTCGCTGGAAATATTGGCCGTGAAGAAATAGAGATGTTCAATCTGGAACTCAGGGAGGAAGTGTGGGCTGGAGATTAAGATACTGAATTCTTTTACATGAAAATTCAAGTGCCAGGCGCGGTGGCTCACGCCTGTACTCCCAGCTCTTAGGGAGGCTGAGGCGGGAGGATTGCTTGAGCCCAAGAGTTCAAGACCTGCCTGGGCAACATAGTGAGACCCCATTCTCCACCAAAAGAGGGAGGGGAAGAAAATCCAAATAGAGGCCCAGGAACAAGAAGAAAAGGAGCCTTAAAATCTTTAAGGAACATTGATCATTCAAGGAGTAGACACAGGGCCTTAGAAGGGAGAGCCAAAATAAGTAAGAGGAAAATCAGAAAGGTGTGATTTTGAGGTTCATGTTCTAATGCTGTTATTTAACCATGCCAAAACACATAAAACATAGTAAGATCATGACATCTTTACACTCATGTCTGTGGTGTAGTGGCTGGGCCCCAAAACTACAAGTATTTCAGAAGTCTTAAAAATACAGTTGGCTTTTTCTCTACCCAAGTGTGGGCACATTATTTTGTGAAGGACACTTTGAAACTCACCAGTATAACTGTAAGTGGGTGGCTGTCAGGGTTAGGGCTGAGTCAACATAAGAAGGAAAGCCAGTTTGTCAGCATCCGACCAGCATACCCACTACAGCTAGCCACTGCAGCTCTGTAAGGTCACAAGACTGAAAGGCATTCCTGACTTCGGGGACTCTGAAATCCAGCTGGGGACACACAACATGTCCATGGGGAAAAGCAAAGAACACAAGAGTGCTAAAATGACTGAAGGGGCCAGAAAGCTGACGTGGGAGGATGGCTGCAGCCCAGGAGTTTGAGGCTGCAGTGAGCTGTGACCATGCCAGTGCACTCCTGCCTGGGCAACGGAGCAAGACTCTGCCTCTACAAAAAGAAAGAAAGAGAATGAGGAAGGAAGGAAGGAAGGAAGGAAGGAAGGAAGGAAGGAAGGAAGGAAGGAAGGAAGGAAGGAAGGAAGGAAGGAGGGAGGGAGGGAAGGGAGGGAGGGAGGGAGGGAGGGAGGGAGGGAGGGAGGGAAGAAGAAAGAGAGAAAGAGAGAAGGAGAGAAGAAGAGGAGAGAGAGAAAGAGAGGGAGGGAGGGAGGAGGGAGGGAGGGAGGGAGGGAGGGAGGAAGGAAGGAAGGAAGGAAGGAAGGAAGGAAGGAAGGAAGGAAGGAAGGAAGGAAGGAAAGACAAGACAACACTAGACTGGACTGGAGGGGGAATGAGCCAAGACAGAGGGCTCCTACTGAAGTAGGAATTAGTCATTGAAAGCTGGGGGTGGGAGTAGTGGCTCCATTTGCAGACAAGGTATGAAACAGTAACATGTGACAAACTTCTACCATGTCACATTCCAATGCTCATCTTTCATGTTCTATAGCACAACTGTGTTGGAAAAATTATATTTGTAATGTTAATCCCTTTCCCCCTCATATACACATAGAATATTTATGACGCTAAACATTACTTTGAGAGGAAGATTCATTATATGTGCTCTGTCTTGCAACTGTTATCTTTGTTGCTCTTGAGTTTAAGCCCTTGTTATCCCTGCCTGGAATATTCTCCAAATCCCTTTGCCCTTACCAATATCCCACCCTACTTTAAAGGTCCAGCTTAAACTCTAGTAATAAAATATTGCAAAGTGAGCTCTGTCTCCCCCGAAACCTGCACAACAGCACAATTGTGGTTTTGCACCTTACCTGACATGCATCGTTTTCATGGCTCTCGTTTAACCCTCACAGAAATCACCGTGAGGCAGGGAAGGTGGGATCCATCCCTATTAGGGTAAGTCAGTAACTCCGAGCTTCGGAGGTCAGAGGAGGGTGTTGGCTGCCGAATCCTAGACCTGGTGAGTAGGCGGAATGGCTCTGGAACCCTTCCCCACAGTATCCCCAGCACGTTGCAGCATGGACACATCACTGCTCCTCCGTGTGCAGGGGTGACCGTCCCTTCTGAATCCCCTAGAAGGCAATGATCATGTATTTTACTTTGTGTCACTAGAACTTCTGGGATGCTCAAAAGCAAAGAGGAAAGTGCTGAATACTTGCTGCGTAAACTATCCACTGTAGCAACATTCACATCCAAACATCATCAGAATACAGCAACATTCACATCCAAACATCAGAATACAGCAACATTCACATCCGAACATCATCAGAATACAGCAACATTCACATCCGAACATCAGAATACAGCAACATTCACATCCGAACATCATCAGAATACAGCAACATTCACATCCGAACATCAGAATACAGCAACATTCACATCCGAACATCAGAATACAGCAACATTCACATCCGAACATCAGAATACAGCAACATTCACATCCGAACATCAGAATACAGCAATATTCACATCCAAACATCAGAATACAGCAACATTCACATCCGAACATCAGAATACAGCAACATTCACATCCGAACATCATCAGAATACAGCAACATTCACATCCGAACATCAGAATACAGCAACATTCACATCCGAACATCAGAATACAGCAACATTCACATCCGAACATCAGAATACAGCAACATTCACATCGGAACATCAGAATACAGCAACATTCACATCGGAACATCAGAATACAGCAACATTCACATCGGAACATCAGAATACAGCAACATTCACATCCGAACATCAGAATACAGCAACATTCGTATCCGAACATCAGAGACATCAGAATACAGCAACATTCGTATCCGAACATCAGAATACAGCAACATTCGTATCCAAACATCAGAATACAGCAACATTCATATCCGAACATCAGAATACAGCAACATTCGTATCCGAACATCAGAATACAGCAACATTCATATCCAAACATCAGAATACCTGCAGCCGCACTTGTTTTCATCTTTCTATTGATTTGGGTTCCTTCCTCAAACAGTGTATTATTAATTTCTGAATGTGGAAAAGCAGCATTCAAGGCACTATCAAATTTAAACCTCACTTATTCATATACCTTTGCAAAAACCTAGTTTATAACAAGAAGACCCCAAATGTTTAAAAAAGCATTCCCCAAAATGAACTACCTTTTGGGGGTATCATTTTTTAAGTCTGTGATTTAGATACTTTTTTTTACAAATTATGATAAAGACTAATTAAGTAAAACATTAATTAACAAGCCCTAGATATCTGGACCTATAGGAAGTATCTGAAGATTCTCGCTTGGATATTGAAGGGAAACAAGTTAGTTGTGACAAACTGTTTGGGAAGAATGTCTAAATACTCCAGTAAGGATTAAGGAGAATAAGCCAGGCACAGTGGCACATGCCTGTAGTCTCAGCTACTTGGCAGGTCAAATCAGGAGGATTGCTTGAGCCCAGGAGTTCAAGCCCAGCCTGGGCAACATAGCAAGACCTCATCTCTATTTAAAAAAAAAAAAAAATCAAGCACCAGTTTACACTGACTACAAATAATTCATTTGTCTTTGCTATATGATGGCTTTTACTCTGTGCCTCAAGGAAGAAATGACATTTAATCTTTACTCCTGAAAGTTTTCCCCACTCAATCCTACTTCATAGTAAGAAATTCTGGGCTGGGCGCAGTGGCTCACACCTGTAATCCCAGCACTTCAGGAGGCTGAGGCAGGGGGATCACCTGAGGTCGGGAGTTCAAGACCAGCCTGACCAACATCTCTATTAAAAATACAAAATTAGTCGAGCATGGTGGTGCATGCCTGTAATCCCAGCTACTCAGGAGCCTGAGGCGGAAGAATCACTTGAACCGGGGAGGCGGAGGTTGCAGTGAGCTGAGATTGTGCCACTGCACTCCAGCCTGGGCGACAGAGCGAGACTCCATCTCAAAAAAATAAAAATTAAAAAAAAAAATTAAAAAGAAATAAAAAAGAAATTCTGGATTGCACTTTATTGAGACCAGAACAATATTTTTGCTCTGGCTAGTAGGAAGAACATTGATTTACAGCTCGAAAAAATTAATAAGGCTTTTTATACTCACGAGAAATCTGTAAGCTTCAAAATTCAGCCTCAGTCAGAGTGAAGTGGCCAGAAGATGCTGTGGAGAAAGGAAGCACTTGCCAACCAGAAGACAGATGAGCTCGAGAGTGTCGAAAGAGGGAGGCATGGGAGTCACAATTTGTGACTATTTTATTTTATTTTATTTTATTTTATTTTTTAAAGATGGAGTCTTGCTCTGTTGCCCAGACTGGAGTGCAGTGGTGTGATCTTGGTTCACTGCAACCTCCGCCTCCCAGGTTAAAGTGATTCTCCTGCCTCAGCCTCCCAAGTGGCTGGGATTATAGGCATGTGCCACCACACCTGGCTAAATTTTGTATTTTTAGTGGAGACAGGGTTTTACCATGTTGGACAGGTTGGTCTCGAACTCCTGACCTCAAGTGATCTGCCCGCCTTGGCCTCCCAAAGTACTGGGATTACAGGCATGAGCCACCACACCCCAGCCCCTTCTGTTTATTGTATTCTTAAGCATTTTAGTTTTCCATAAATAGTTTTCTGAGTTTAGAATAATGTGTGCTTACTGTAGAAAAATTGGGACATACAGATGACTAAAATTAAGATGAGTATTTTCATAGAGGCAAGACTTTCATGAAGTATGGATTTGGAAGCCCCTGTTCAATTTACCTGTAAGGTTACATCTCCTAGTGGGAACTTGACTTTGTAGTCATTCAGTTCACCCTGGGCTGCAACCCAGCCTGAGTTGTCTGAACGTTGGTGCAACTTCATTTTAGCAATTCCCCTCAAATACACCAACTCCAAACACCTCAGGTAAACCAGAGGCTTGGGAGATTTCTGGTATTACATCATTCAACCAGAACACGACAAGCAGAGTTGCTGGCTTTTGTTTTTATTTTTAAAGTAGCTTGAATATTTGGGAGTAATAGCAAGTAGTTTGTTAGTATTATATTATAGTAGACATCCCTAGTGAGGCTTTACAAATAGCCACATTATGACTACAAAATGAGTTAGTAACAGTTGGGGAAACTGCTCTAGGAAGATATGAAAAAGTTATCAAGAAATCAAACTCATGGACTTGTTCTCAAAGTGTGCGGGACAGGGGGAGAGAAACGAGAACATTAAAATGAAAAATTACCTGCAAGCAAAATCCCACAGATGCGAAGAGAAGGCGCAGGAGGCGGGGGAAGAAATGACAAGCAACCCCAACGAAGCCATGTGGCTGGGCTGGGCTGGGGGTTGGGGGGACGAAAACTTAAATCAGGACAGAGAAAATAAATTTTTCGTTACATTTTTATGGAAAGTTTGCACAAACAATAGTCAGCCGTCTTTAGATTTAAGATATGGTTAAAAGGAAACACATTGTGAGCATGGCCATACCTACTCCAACCACTTTGGGGAAGACCCTCCCCCTTGTCTGCTGCCCCACAGAGCACCCGACCTCAGTCTCGTATTTTCCCCACAAATGAACTGCCCGTTCCATTCCACTGTGCAAGGTTTGGCTTCTCCTGAGCTGCCTGCTCGGTGGCTTTTCCCACCTCTTTTAACTTCCCGCCCACTTGGCGCTGCACACGCAGATTGAGGGGTGCCATGGAGCGCTGCACACGCAGACTGAGGGGTGCCATGGAGCGCTGCACACGCAGATTGAGGGGTGCCGTGGAGAAACACAGCGGCTCCGTCACAGCCAGAGAGCAAAGGGCCAGGGTTCTGCAGCACAGGTGCTTGCAACAGGACGGGCTGGAAGCTTCCCGCTCAGCTTCTCATCTTACAACAACTTCTTAACATTCCAAAAGTCAAAGCTCAGTTCCTGTTCCTGGTGTTCTTTGGTTTCGGTTTGTGTTGAGGTGTTTTGGTGATAAGGTAGGTGCATGGAAGCAAAAAGGATGCAGGAGCTGGGAGCACATTCCCAAGAGGTTTCTCAGTGAGAAGCAGCCCTGACCACAGCATACAGCATTTTTGAAATCCTGCTTGAAGCCATCACACCCAGCCCATTTCTTGCTGAAGATTTCAAAGCTCATAAGGGCCACCTAGAAACAATGACCAGCAGAGGCTCCCCCAGCCAGGAAATCAAGGAAATAATATTAAAGTGGTATAAATTGTTTAGCCGAGGGCATGGTCTTGGGCAGAGTCTGTCTATAAGGCAAAACACGAGAACATAGGATTGGAAATGATGAATGCTCTACTGTAAGGGAGGAAAAGAAGCCATCTTCTCAGGGCATGGAAGCAGAGAAGGGTACTCAGAGAAGGCCTTGTGAAAGAGACAGCATTTGATCTGGACCTTGAAATATGATAAAAATTTAAATATTCAGAGATTAGAAGTCGGGAGGAGGAAGTAGCGGTTCACCAGACATTTAGTCTGTATACTAAGTCAACATCGCTTCTTTCCAAGTTCTAACAGTGCAGCATAAGGAAGTACACATCTTAAATAAAATCAATAGTGCTCCTCTTCCCTCTGGACCTTACATCCTTTAGAACAATCCTACTCGGGCCAAATAAGCTCACTAACACGTTTATAATCTTCACCGCACTGTCACATGAAGTAAGCCACCTACTAGAGTAAGCTGAGAAACACTTTCACTTGTCTCTACTTCCGTATGTATCAAATCAGTTTTAGAAAATGCAGTGGATGACCTACTATATGTGTATACTGCAATTGAGCAATCCGGCAAAGGGATAACAGGTGTAAGAGCCGGGTTTCTCACTGTCGGAGTGGGAACTTACAGATGAGCAAGAAAGGAGGCTAGAATGATCCATGTCGATGCATTAGAGTTGGAGACATCAGCATGACATTTAGCTTAATAGAAGTAGAGGTGGTTACATTTAGTGACATCTATTGATATGTGTATGTGGACAGGTGAGCATACACACATATACCTCCTTGCTCTGTCAGCTGAGAAGACCTAGAAGTAATGTCTCCCCAGGAGTAATGCACACCACCAGCACCCAGATGGTGGTTTCTAATACCATTCTCCAATAAAAGACACCAGTGTTCTTTAGAGAAATGACTCATTCCAAGACTGGGACAGGAAATATACACAATGAGCCTACAGCTTCTTATAGTGCCAGAGAGTTAAGAAGGTGCTCAAAAACATGTGAACAAACCACAACGATGGGGGTACATCAAAAAGGTACAAGAGCCAACTTAAAGAGCTCTCAGTGCAAAAGCTGGAAAATTTTGAGCAATAAAATCAAGTGGTAATAGACTCTCACCCAAAGTATAACATAAATATCCGAACCTATACTGCTAAGAATGATTGAATAAATAAATAAGTGGCAAAGAAGAGACAAATCTTCTATACAAAAGAATTACAACTTATTTAGATACTCTGCCCTTAAGGAAGTAGAGCTTAACTCTCCACTCCTTAAGTGGCACATGGTAACTTTCTTCCAAACAGAACAGTATGGAAATGGAGGAAAAACAGTAACTTCACAGTGAAGAAAGCTGACAACCACTACCTCCAGCCAGATGATCAAGGTTAACATGAACAGTGGTAATAAGTCATAACGAATAGGATGGACCCTTGATATGATATGATGAGAATTGAACTTTATCTCTGTAGTCCTCCTCCCCAAAACACATAACTCTGGCCTACTCATGACAAAAGTATAAGTCATACTCAAACTGAGGACATTGTACAAAACACCAGACACATACTCCTCAAAACTGCCGAGGACATCAAATATAAAGAGAGTTTCAGAAATTGTCACTGACCAAGGAAGACCAAGGAGGCAGGACAACTGATTGTAGTATAGTATCCTGGTTGGGCTCCTGGGACAAGAACAACAAAAAATGACAGTGGGACAAACAGAAAATTTGAATAAAAGGTGAACTTTGCTTAACAATAATGTAACAATATTGGTTCATTAATTGTGACTAAGGTACTGTATTAATGTGAAATGATAATAACAAGGGAAATTGGATATTGGATATAGGGTATCCAAGAACTCTCTGTACTATCTTTGTAATAATTCCAGAAATCTAAAAATGTTATAAAAGGTTTATTTTTAAAATGCACTGGAAGTGCTTCATTCTCAAAAACTCTCTACAAAAATGCTGACTGCTGAAGTCCAGAGGCAAGTCTTTCTAAAGTGCTGGCCCTTTCACCAGTTGGGCTAGAGCAAAAGTCAATTGTGAAAGATACCTTCTACTATGCTCATTTGTCTGGCTTCTTGGGGGCCATCTAGAGCCCCAATCCACCTAATTAAGTCCCCTTCAAATTAAGAGACGAGACATGGAAGGGAGAGAAGTGTAGAAATGACCATTTCTGCTTCCAAGCTCACTGTTCTATTCCAGAGAATCTTAACACTTTCCCAGACTGAATATTGGTCCTTTGACATTCAACACAGATGTCCTCTCATGAACTGCCTTCAAATAACACATGAAGGAAACAAGAGGGGCAAAAGCTGTCTTCTCCAATGCACTTAAGCTTTGTTAGTTATCTGTCTCACTTATTTTAGCAACAGTGACAAACAATGTGAAGCTGTACTGTGTCGATGGGTCTGCTGATTACTACCCCACTGAGCTGTTACTAACTTTAAAGGGGGTGTTTGGCCGGGCGCGGTGACTCACGTCTGTAATCCCAGCATTTTGGACGGAGGCCGAGGCAGGTGGATCATCTGAGGTCAGGAGTTCAAGACCAGCCTGGCCAACATGGTGAAACCCCGGCCCTACTAAAAATAATCAGCTGGGTGTGGTGGCAGGTGCCTCTAATCCCAGCTCTCAATGAAAGTTTTTGAACCTGGGAGGCAGAGGCTGCAGTGAGCCAAGATTGTGCCACTGCACTCCAGCCTGGGCAACAGAGCGAGACTGTCAAAAAAAAAAAAAAAAAAAAAAAAAAAAAAAAAAAAAAAAAGGAGATGTCTTTCAGGGAGAAAAAACTTTTCCCACAATAAATCATATATTGTATAGTAAAGAATGGTAGGCACTGGCTTGAAGCATAGATAGAAGAAGGTTACAAAATAATTTCCCAAGATAAGTTCTTAAAAGGGAGTTGCATGGACATCACAAAATATCCTTTTGCATGATATGTCCTTTTGTTTCATTGTCATTTTCAGACTGTAAGAATACAGTCACCTTTGGTCTAATACGATATCCATCCATCCATCCATCCATCCATCCATCCATCCATCCATCCATGCATATCTGCAAGTTACCATTTATCAGGCCTCTGATGACTCAGCTGGTGGCAGATATCTACAGAAGTGTTGGAGAACCAAAGGTTCTTAGTGCAAAGGTGAGAGTGGAAATGAGATTGAGGGATGGCAGTGGTCTGTGGATACAAGGAGGGAAAGACAATATAAACGTAAAATTTAAAATACTAGTGATCAATTGTGGTTATCAATAACAGAGAGCAAGAGTGAGTCCAAATATTAATAGCATAACAACAAACAAATGAAAATCATTGCTACTATGCAAAGTGAAGAGTAGTAAAGTAAAATAAACTCAAGGTAATGGAAAATAAAAATAATGCATGGAACTTTACAATAAAGGATGAGAAGCAAGGAAAACGCGAAGGAAAGTGACCTGGGAGGAATTTTTTTGATGGAATTCAGGAGCTGCAGTTAAGCAGCCTATTCGGCCTCTCTTGAGCACAGGTGCCTTGGTTTTTCTTGAAATTCCTGTATGGAGCAATGTACTGTGCAAATGTATTAATCACATACGATTAACTATTTGCTTGACAGGAAAGGTCTGGAGCCACTGAGTGTGAAGGTCGGGGGTGGGGTGGGGGACCAAGATCCAAGTTCTAAATCCAAGAACTCCCACAGTAGGGATCAGATTTTACAGTTAAATGAAGTATTAAGGTCAGGTGAATAACTTCTTTTGATTACTCAGTGGTTCTCGATTTCATGGCCAACGCCAGGGAAGGAGGCAAGTATTGAGTACTCTGCTTGAATTTTCTCTAAGGAGGGGGAGAAAACCCACCACTCTAAATGCTAAAAATAAGTTAAAACCATACCATTTCCTTTGGAAAGACAACATGTTTATGAACTGTGACCATTCTCTCCAAGGAATCAGAATCCTTCCTTCCGCCTTCTCCTTAAGTCCCCACGTTTCCTCGGTTCACTAGATAGTTCTGAAAGGAACACACAGTTACCTTTCCTTGACCACAGCTGCTTTTGGTCCTAGAGTAAAACTCACAATATACTCCCAGTATTCCTGCTCTTCCTAACTTCATGCCTGAAAAACGAAATGTCTGTATTGAGACAGTTTGAAATATATAGACAAACTTACGCAACAAAATACAACTTGTTCTTCAAAGCAGTCACCTTGCGGTCTCCAGACACTTATCCAAAGACACTGTCACTGTTCACAACAATTTTTGGAAGTCTCCTTCGGATATTGCCTTTATAAGAAAATCAGGCTCGACTTTATGGCTCATTGTTTTTGACTGAGAATACTATTTCCTAGCTTCATCATTAATGGGGCAGCAAATCCCTTTGGTTTGAAAAAGCCCATTCTCTGCGGGCAAAGATTTGCTACAGTGAAGGGACGCAGAAGAATGTATGACAGCTGAAGGCAATTAAACACAGGGGATTCCGAACCTGTGCAAGTGACTCACTGGTACATGTGAGCAGCCTCCTCGTGTTTACCGGGAAGAGGATCCCCTCCGCTTAGGAACAAAAGCTGAGATATGAGTGCTAATGAAAAAGAAACCCCAGACCTAATCACATCACTTTATCATTTCATATAGAAAATGTAGTTATACGCATCTCTCTTGCTCTGTTTTAAATCCAATTACCTAAAAATGTGATTTTCCCCCCAACTTTCATGGAAAAAGAATTTTGATCAGATATTTTCATTTTTAGTTGTTTTAACTCAGAAGCTCTAATAATATTGTGTAATCAAAAATGTTATAAAATCCTATTAATCGAAGATAAATAAATGAACCTCACCTAAAATATTTTCTCTCAAGCACCAAAAAAAAATCCACTTAAGACATATAACCAAATGTTATTTAATATCTTAAAAAGTAACACAATCCAAAATGGATATTTCACACAACACTACATAAACAACATGAACACAGTATCACCATAGGGAGGGACTTTCAAATATAGACTTACAAAAATCCCTGTCCTTTTTTTTCTTTTAAGTTATTATACTAAGCATGACAAGTAATCATCATTTACAGTATGGTACACGGACACGATAAAAACCATGTTACAAATGTGCTGTTATAAATCAGTAACATTAGGGAAGACATTTCATGAACTGTAATTATTTCATATGAAATACTATACAATATAAACAGAACATCCATCTTGGATGACCTTTACAGCAACCAGAGACCAAGTAATTTAAAATTTTTTTTCAGTGCAAACACATTTTATTCAAGGCAGTCTTGGCTGCAAAACTCCTTTCTAACATACAGTAAATCCCACTTGCACATCTTAATTCATTTACCCTAATGCAATAGTCACATTCAGTCACTCAGAGAAAGATACCTGCAGAATTATGATCCCTTTAAACTTGACGTTTAAATTTAATTCTCTTCTAGAACGTAGTATCTGTGTCAACTGCTCTAAGGACTTTAATTTGTAGCTGTCAATACTTGCATGAAGGTGACCCTGGGGCAGCTCTATTCCTCACCCAGCAAGTGTGTGCCATACTGCACAGTGCACTGCCCTTCCTATGTGGAAACCGTCACGGCGTGTCACTATCTAGGTGGGAGAATGGAAAGGAGGACCTCGGAGGAAAGGAAGCGGAGGAGCTGCTGCGTGTGTACTTCATGATTAGTTTCCTGGAACTTCAGAGGACAGATATTGGAGGAGATCTCAGTTCTCACATTTGGTACCTCTTCTTGGTGGGAGCAAGGGAACAGGTTCACTAAGATCAGCCTTGGGACAGGGAGGCAGGCAACTGTACATGGACCAGTCAAGCTTCTAACCTTACATTTCCAGCCTTCCAGAATCATCGCTGCCTGACTTGAAACACCCCCTTTCCTCCTTGGCATGGTGTGTGTGTGTGTGTGTCCACATTTGAAGCCAACAATTAATGATTACAGCCCTATAACCGATCATGTACAATCGTAAGAAAGTTTAGTGCCCCTTGAGTCTTGCAGAATTCTGAATCTTGTGAATCATCAACTATAAGTCATAGAACTGTAAAATCACAGGATTGTGTGTTAGGGGAGCCATCACTGGGAATCTCCTTGTGGGCTGCTGCTGCTGCAAAAGATGCAGAGTATTAACTCAATAGGAAGGTGCCAATGTCTGTGTGAAACACACAATGAAATGTAATAATGAATGTTTTCATATATGTAATTTATGAAACATCTCCTGAATAAAAATCTGTGGGAGAATATTGGATGGATCCTTAATACCATAAGACCTTCTGGGAGAGGAATGGGGCGACAGCTGATTCTTTTATCTCACTTGGCAAAGCTCAGACTGATAGTAATCTCTTTCCTGCCCACATTTTACTAACCCAAAGCAAAACAGTGTTTTCCGTGCCTTTTGCATTCATGTTTCCTGTGTTCTAGCTCCCCCAAGCCCTAAACATGTGTAGAAATGTCAATCACTACCAGAAGAGCCCTGGATGATGTTGACAATGGGCAGGATGGTCCTGGGGGAGACCGGGGAAAGAAGAGATTGCTCCTGCTTGGGCCACTGAAGTCTGGCAGCACATGGCTAGTTGTGACTGGCCTGTGGTGACGGAGGAGATCCCTGTCAAAGATCATCTGTCTCCTAATTTGAGAAAACACTTAGAACTGGATCAGCTCCCTCAGAAATCCAGCTCCTCCAAAGTAGGGCTCGATATACTGTACTGAATTTCTATGGTGCTAAGGAGCACTGTGAAGAGTACTTGATAAAGTTTTTAATTAAAATTTCTGTTTCAGCACCTTCCACTGCCAGGAGCAGTCGTGTTCCTGAATGATTTAGCACAGAAACTATAGAAACCCAGTATGAAACTGTAAACAAGGGTGTGTGTCCAGATCTGCTTCTGACTGCAATGGCATTTGGGTGGATCTGTCAGTCACCGGCTTCATCCATCGATACCAGTAAGGTGTGCTGAGGTGTAAAATTCCAAACACCCTGAACTTTTTTTTTTTTTGAATGAAAATGGACAAAAGTGTCAAGTTGTATTTGTTTTCTTTGACTTTATTAGCACACATCAGAAAAATAGCGTTATATTTAGTGATTTCTCATGCTGGTCTATCAAACAGATAGAAAACAGATCATTGATAGCTGCCACTGTGTTTCTGGGGAATCTTAAGTCACTCCTCTTGTTTTATTCATTTCAAGTATGGGCATTACAAAGATGGCCTGTCTTGTGAATTGTCTGTGAATCTGAATGCTTTGGAAGCGCTTTGAGATCCCAAAGTGAATCGTGAAAAGTCATTATGTTGTTGGTTTTTAAATCAAGCTCCAAATACTGCCCATGTTATAAATGGTGAGACTTTCAAAAAATGATCACTATTGTATCGTGAGCAATATGCTTGTAATTTAAGTTAAAAACTTTATTTTCAAGTACACTTGGTGGTGATAAGTGGTTTATCCTGGGTAGAATTTTGCAAAGCTGCGCCAACCTAAAAAAGGAACGATGCTTCTACTTCCACTGAACAGGTTTCTTCTCCCCATGGTGACTGCAGTGTAATTTAAATTTACATTTTAGAAATGCTGGTTGGGCTATGAAAAAGAGGGACCTGGGAACAGCTGGTGTTCAGATCATTGTTATTCCAGATTAACTGTGAATTGACGCTTCCTGAACCCGACCTTCACATCAGAGAAGCAGTAACTTGTTATTTTTATCCAGCTAGTCTCCATTCACCTCTTCTATTTGTTTTCTCTATGTGATGGCACCCCCCCATTCATATGTTTATTATGGTCCCCTGAGATGTGCAAAATATATATAATGGAATACAAATTATTTAACAGAAGTTGTGGAATTCACAGCACAGCTCTTTTAATTAAAGTGGAGTTTGGGCTCAACATGGTAGCATGCGAGTGAAGGCAGAGCCCGAAGTGCTTCAAGCTTGGCAGTCCACATTGCTTGTGTGTCTTCTGTTACTGAAAACTTAGACTTCAAATCAGATTTCCAAAGGAGTAAATAGCTCTCTCAATTACGTTCACCCATTGGCTCTTCGCCAGAGAACTTTTAACAGGAATGGGTGGGGGGCGGGGGTGGGCACAAGAATTTTTAACCTTCCGTTCATTCCTAACAAAATCGAGTGCGCTTTCGTGGGGAAGAGAGGAGAAGACAGGATTACATCTGAAAGCCAAACAAGGGCGTAAGAGAAAGCCATGGCGATGGAAAGTCATGAGTCCACAGAGGCAATCACTGACACACACAGCACGCCATGCCCTAATGTTGAAGGAAGTGTTCAACTTTGCGCTTCTGAACGATACACTTTAACACACGGCTGCCATTTCATCAAATTTATGGAGGTAGTTATATGTAAAAATAAAAATTACCATAAAGTAATATGTTGTATCATAATAATACATAAGTGTGCAAAATGCCGACAGATGTGTTGACCCTTTCACAGAGATTCAACCAGATTCGGTTTTGTAAACCTTTCAGTTGCTAAACCCTAAGACTGGATAAGCAGTCGTGTAACACAAAGCTATGATTTTACAGGAGGAAAAGGATACTGGCAACGGCTGGCGAGGACTCCACTGTTCCGGGACCGAGAGCCTCACCGTGACCTCGGATGACATTTGCAATGTGCTGCCGGCAGCCACTCCTCCCCTGTTCAAGAATCTCAATCAGATTCAGGCAGGAATATTTTTATATGCAACATCTGCTTACATGGTATCACCTTTAAAGTCCATCATTTCTACACTAATGGCTGCTGGTCTAAGGGAGTTTTTAAAAAATTATGTACCCCATAGCATCAGGCAAATAGTGTACATATTTATTTGAATAATGTCTTCTGTAAACCTATATCTCATGAAATATCAATAAATTCCTATGTTAAAGCTTCTCTTAAAGGTAATGCTTTCCTTTCCTGTTCACACAGCATTTGATTATTTCAATGGCTACTTTCAGAGGATCAGCTAGAGGCTGATGTGTTGTTTCAGTGGTTATATTATTTATGAACTGAGAGTAGAAGAAAAATTTGAGAGCAGGTTTTTGGAAAAAATGAATTTAGACAAAAATTTAGTAACCGTATGATATATAACTCCCCAAGGGAACCGACTATGTAGTCTATTAGATACATGATCATTCCTTCTGGACATATTTAAGCAATAAGACAAACAACGCGTCGAGGCATGCCTTGGAGGAAATAAGGCATGAGACTGAAAGCCAACTGGCTTAAGCATTTCAATGGTATGGGAGTTTACTAAGAAACGTGCTGAAGTTTCACTATAGTAAGCACAAAAAAGGAATTTATACCAAACTCAAGGAGTTCGGTTTGACCCAATGCAACTTCCAAATAACTGAAAAACTATGAGGGAGCATTTAAAGGTTTCAAGAATGAGTCCAACTGTGTATAGGACTGGATTCTTTAAACAGATTGCTAGTGATTAAACCTAATACAAAAACAGATGTGTCTCACAAATCATATGCCAATTACTGAAATCGGAGGTGAAAATATTCTAGATTTATTTTGGGATATATATATATTTTATGGTGTATGGCTCCCAGCAGCACATGCCACTGAACTAAATAAAACTTTATGTCAGAACACTTACTTGTGTCCTACGTAACCCTTTTGCAAATAATATTCCATTACTACAGATCTGTTCCACTGTTCTCAGAAAATAAAACATAGGAATGTTGGAATGTCTGTTTGCTATAAGATGAAATTATTGGTCATCCCTTTGCTGCTGGGTCTTCTTTGTGTTCAACATGACATTGGAAACCAAAGCAAAATGTTAACAAACCATTTTGAAATAAGTTGGGCTAATTAACTACACATCCACCTAAAAACGCCTCCTGAAATTGGTTACAAAGTATCTGTAAACATTACTCTGGCATAGTTCATGTATGCATAATTGTTATTCTGATAAATTTTAGGGGAGTACAAATTAGGATTATACCACACTAGCAGAATGAGCACATTCTGTTGTTTATTACATGGGCACATGTATATTTCTAATCAAAAATTATTTTAAAAGTTTTCTCTATAGATATCTTCCCAGGAATAAAAGGCCTGAAGTTCAACTCTCCCTAAATTTGCTCTTTCCTATAACCACTAAAAATTATCTCCCACAGCCTAATTTAGGCATTCTATCTAAAACTACATAAAATAGATTTATGTCCTTCCATTAGAAAGAATAACATCCTCAGGCCATACTCTTCATTTGTATCACAAAGAACATTTTGCTTTTAAACAAACTAATTATTGTATCTATTTGAGTAAGATAGGGTCATCCTAAGTATCACAAGGAGGAAATTCTCTTCCTTCAATATGTGAGTAATGCCTTTTACAAGTCCACATCACCTCTCCCATCACCTAGTGCTGTGCCCCAGCCAGATTGGAAATTCCTTTCCTTTGTCCACTTCAGATTCAAAGGCCTATATTCCTGTTTGTGATCATGGAAGGTTAAAAAATCAGACAAGCATCTGTTACACCGGAAAACAAAATCCTGAAAACATTCACTCCCAGCGATTTCCATTGCGACCCCTTCTCACACACTTCCATGGGCTCCTGCAAAATAGTGTCACGAAAACTCACAGTGAAAAATGACTGGTGCATAAACAATTCACACACAAAGGGCCAGGGTCCCTTCTACTTAGTTTGGCATCTATTTCCCTCAAGGTGGACCCTGGCATTTGACATTTCGTGGTGACTTAGTTTTTTTGTTTTTTTTGTTTTTTTGCTTTTTGTTTTTTTTGGAAGTGTCAAGGATCAGTTCTGTGGCACCGTTTAACCACAGACTGGGAGCAACACGCATCTGTGGCATTTTAAAATGGAATTGGCAACTGCATGACATTGAAAATGCATATTACACTTACAGTGTCTAGACTTTCCTATGTGTGCTCAGATACAATTAGTGAAGCAAAAGTATACATATCACCCCTACTGTTATTCAGTTGCTACAGAGCCATAAATGTGAAAAGCAATACTCTGAAATAAAGATTTTTTTTTGTTTTTTTGCCCTAGCCCTACTTAGCAGCACAGTTTAAGTAAACACAAAAACTGTGGTTGAGATGCTTGTCTTTCCAAAGATGTAAACATCAGTCCCAGTGTCGTAAACTTTGCTGTATCGAATGAGACAGAAGATCTGAGGCAGAAGGACTATCACACACTAGTAACAGAAGCTTGCAAGCAGTTGGAAGGTTTCTGTAGCTTCTCAGCTTCATTTGTCGGCGGGTCCGTGCTCGCTCGGAAGTTGAAGGCTGGACCAGCTCCACCATGCGCCGGGCTCAGAGCAGGATTCTGACGACGGTTACTTTCAACAATGCTTGATGTGTTGGAAGCCAGGCTCTCCCGAGTACTAAAAGAGTAAAAAGGGTTTGTTTTGTTTT
The DNA here is from genome assembly GCF_047675955.1 of Chlorocebus sabaeus. Classification (NCBI taxonomy): domain Eukaryota; kingdom Metazoa; phylum Chordata; class Mammalia; order Primates; family Cercopithecidae; genus Chlorocebus; species Chlorocebus sabaeus. The sequence continues at coordinate 134,662,464 of NC_132910.1, read as the reverse complement.
GTTTGGAACATAAATAATTAGAAATTGAGCCGCAGAGGAAGAGCAAATGATGTCGTTAATGGATTTCCTCTGTTGGTTCATAATGTCATATCAATATACATCTCGACTGATTATTCACATCTGCCTCTCCACCACGGGCTCCAGAAGCTTCCACAGACATATAATAATCAGCAGCACACTCAGTGAATAAAGGGTTTTTAAACAGCTAAATGCACTTTGAAATGTCTTCTCCTTCTTTTCACACTCAAGGAAACGACTTCAAAATTTGAGGTGATAGCTAGCTCTCGCAGTGGTTTTTAAAATGGATACTCATAAATACACCTAAGTCATGATTTCATTTCAGGCTGGAAATTCACTGGCATAGCCGCTCCTGAACACACTTGATAATTTTATCCTAAAGATTCCATTTTCGTTCTGGATTAGATTTTGACTTTGGGGGACTCTAAGCATGCCCTTTTTGGGGGGACCCTGAGCATTTCCTGCACAGATGAGAATAAAATTCATTTTAAATGTTTTATTGCACTGTTTCAAAATTTAACACGTTAGTTAAAATACATTATATTTTCGATAAAGGACTGTAGATTTTTTTTCCCCATTGATTTGTTAAGTTTCCATTCATTTCTGCCTCACTTTGGCAGGACTGTTTTTGTTTGGATTTTTGGGTTTTTTTGGTTTTTTTTTTTTTTTTTTTTTTGGAGACAAGGTTTTGCTCTGTCCCCCAGGCCGGAGTGCAGAGGTGTGATCTCAGCTCACTGCAAATTCCACCTCCCTGGCTCAAGCAATCCATCTACCTCAGTCGCCCGAATAGCTGGGACCACAGACATGTGCCACCACACCCGGCCAATTTTTGTGTTTTTAGTAGAGACTGGTTTTTGCCATGCTGCCCAGGCTGGTCTCCAACTCCTGAGTGCAAGCAATCTGCCTGCCTTGGCCTCCCAAAACGCTGGGATTATAGGTGAAATATTGTCTTTTAAAATAATTCGTATAGAAGAGATGTGATTTAAAAGTTGTATTATTTTGCTCTCTCTTTTACTTTTTCCAAGTTAGAAACATTTGAATCTATTTCATTGCTTTAAGATATTTAGAACATTTAAGATTTCAAATGCATAGGGCAATGGCAGAAATCAGATGACTGGCCCACATTGAGAAGAACTGAGTAGGTTTCCTGTTCCAGAACCTCACTGTGGCTACAAGAACTCTGTCAGCTACAGAGACTGAGGAAGCCAGAACATTCTCAAAACATCCACTGCATGAGGCAGAGTCAACGCTTAGGAAATATTCTCTGAGCGTTGGTCCCCACATCTGACTTAAGCCTGCTAGAGCTAGTTAACAGGTCAAACTACTACAGCGGAGATGTCCTCTCCTCTCTTTCATTCCCATCCTAGGCCGACAGCAATTTTGTCTGAATCCTGTGCTCTGATAGCGCTTTCCAAGAGGTTATTTAAGCCTAACTCTTTGTGGCTTTGAGTTTGCTTCTCACCAAGAAGCCAAGAGTTAATTGTTTAAAAGGCAGTTTGTTCACTGACAACCAAAAACAAAAAAACAAAAAAAACCCTGGAATTTTCTTGAATGTCAAGGGTGCCTCCAGAAAGGTAATCCACTTATAGAGAGAAGTCAAGTTTTTCATAATGCTTATGGTAAATCTGAGCAAACCTAAAGGACACTCCAAAATGTCATCACTAAAAGGGAAAGTGCTAGACTTGTCTACATGACAGGTCCCCCAGGAAAATTCACCAGTGGCTTTGCCAGAGCTACCACTGAGGCATGCAGCAGGCGGAGGAAGGAGGAGGGGCAGGAAAGATGCAAAACCCCGAAGATTTCATGACACATTCCTTTGGTTTCATTCTTAATCACTAAAGCAACTTTTTACAGTATCTGACTTCCTCATCTCTAAAATAGAGAGTTATGATGGGATTTACCTACTCCTAGGGTGACTGTGAAGAAGAAATAAGCATCAAGGAAGAATCTGTACACTAATAAGGTAGAAAATGTGGATTATTTCTGTTACACACCTAGCATATAATGAAATAAATAGTGACTGTGGGTTCGCTTCAGAATCCATGTATTACAAATGACATATTTTCTATGGGAAAATACATTTTAAGGTTCAAAGGATTCACTCTTAAACCAGCTTTCGAGGGGTGGGCTCAACATTTATTGAGTGCCTGCTGTATACTAGACACCGTAAACACATATTACAATAGATCATCTGAGCTGGGGTCTGTCTCTACGATAAGATCCCTTTGCCCACCTTCAATCACAGCCAACATGTTAATAGTGGTGAATATGTACGGTACTTCATCTTCTTCAAAGAATGTATTTCATTATTGTTGCAATAATGATTACAGTCTGTGACGTTCACACTGAGGGCTCCAGATATGCTGATGAAAAAGTTAAAGGAGATGGAATGTTAGTAGTAAAAATATTCCTCAAATTCTAAAAGTTGGGTTTTTTTTTTTTTAAAGAGAGCTAATGGAGTGCAACCTTAAAAATAGAATTTCAGGATTTTATAGGGAGGAGAAATGGACCAAGTGGCTGTGTTGTTCGTCCTTCTGTGCGCATGTGTTCCCCTGGCCCCAGGCATCTACAGCACACGTTCGTGCAATACATTAGGCAGATATACCCCTGGCAGCCTTTGGTCTCTTGATTTTCATATTGTGTTCATCCACCAGCTTTAGGCCTCACATTTGGAATCGCAGGCTTTTCACGTCAAGACTTTTCATTTTCAATATTAGATCTCATAGCATAGTTCAAGTTTCTACCCTTTTTCCATCTACATCCCCTTTAATTTCTAATGAAAAGGACTAAAGAATTTTGGAAATGTGGCGGAACATGACTTCTGAGCCAGCACTGAAACCCTGGGGTGTGGAGAAAAATCACCTTTTGGGGTCTTTTTGGTTGGTTGGTTGGTTGGTTGGTTGCAGCTTATTTACTGAAAGATTTTAATAAATGGCCTGCTTAAGCTTTTCATGTCAGGGCTGGGCACGGTGGCTCATGCCTATAATCCTAGCACTTTGGGAGGCCAAGGCAGAAGGATCTACAAAAATATTTTTTCAAATGACCAGGCATGATGTCACACATCTATAGTCCCAGCTACTCAGAAGGCTGAACTGGGAGGACTGCTTGAGCCCAGGAATTCCAGGAGGCAGAGAGCTACAATCACCACGGCACTCCAGCCTGGGCAACAGAGTGAGACCCTGTCTCTAAAAAAAATTAATAAAGATTCCTATGTCTCACAGCAAGGGTAAGGTATGAGCATGATAATGCTATCTGTCTAAAACAGTCCCCAGACTGGAAAGTAAAGTCTCTAGAAGTCACTTTCCTCTGCAGAACATACTCCTGGATCAGCGAGACAACTCCGTGACTTCATTATGGTGTGTAGAAAGTAGTTTGTCACCTAGCTTCTAATCAAAGGGTAGTAAATACAAAAGGGGTAAATTTAGCAATTGTCTGTAGATTCTCTACTAACTACATAAAATGTATAGGTGATACATGTTTTCATGTAGAGCAAATTCTACTTAATATTAGTGGGCAGACGTGGCTATTGTGCGAAGGTTGTCTCTTTAGAAGAAGCTTTACCTTCTGTCATGGCAAAGCATTTAACTTTAAGTACACAATGAAACAACTGAAAATCAACTTACTTCAAGAAATAATCCCAGTCATAAATTCTATATTCTGCACCCCAAGTTTAGAGATAGTAAAATATTTTCTGTAGAGATACTGGTTCAACCATTTCATGAATATCTCTGTTTACCTTCAAACAAACAAAAAACTTTCAATGTTATGCAATGGAAAGTTTTCTAGCTAGAACCCATTAAACTACTCCCAGTGTCTCCTTAGCAACTATCTCCTTAGTATGGCAGCTTCCTGTCTGTGGAAGCCCAGGGGCCCAGAGGGAAAGGAGAAAGGTTTAAAACCAGCATGTGAAAAGCAGGTAGAAGGCAGAGACTACATAATGAGAAACAGTAGAACAGAAAGACACAAGCAAAGACACCACACCTTCCACCAGCAACTGTTCTGAACTTCTACCATGGATTACAGACCTTCTGTTTTGCTAATCCGGTATCCACTACTAGGAACTCAAGAGGAAAAACGAGTAGAACAGGAAAATGAAGGGAAAAAGGATAGTTAAAATAAATCGGAAAATTAATATCTGATTTGAGATAAAAAATTATTTAGCAAAAATGATCTCTCAGAAAAGCCACTTAGTAGACTAGTGGTTTTCAGGCTGAGGCCCGTGGCTCCCTGAGGTCTCAGAGGCTCCTCGAGGGATGGGGAGAGGGACTGGGGCCCACAGTCTCCACTATCACCAAGGCCATCTCTCAGCTCTGTGCAGACATTAGACTCCCACACACGTGTTAACTTGGAAGAAAGGCTCCATGACCAAAATAATAATAATAATAATAATAATAATAATAATAATAAACCAGCCCTTTAATAAATCACAAAGGCCTAGTATGGGATGAAGGAATTAATGATTCCCAGTTCCAGCTGTGTGATGCTCACTTCCAAAATTATCCAGGGATATAGTGAAATGATCACAACAGAATTAATTTTAATTCTTAATAATTAAAATAAATATATGAAGTACATAATCCTATCTGAATCCGTGTTAAAATCATAAGTATTGCAAAATCTTGGGAATCACAGCTGATAAGAAATGTCAATCTCTCAGTAGTATTTCTGCATCTCAGAGTCACCAATCTGGAGTAGAAGTTAGAAGGAGAATTAGGTCCCATGTTGCTCTTTGAGGAGAAGAAAGAGTTAAGGAGAAAAAAGGAAGCTGCACAGACTCTGGTTTGCTTTCTGAATCCCTGCACAACTCGAGAGCTTTGGCCATGACCACTGGGCACCACCAACTCTCAACTGTCAACCCTTTGCTGAACTAACACCTACTACCAAGAAGGAACTACAATTAGACTGCCCAGAGGGGCTCCGTCAATTCTGCGGAGGAGAAATAAACATGGCACGTGCTTTGATCTAACAGAGCACAGGCCCCTGCCCTCACTGTGAGGGAAGAAATATTCCATTTCTTGGCGGCGAAAGGAAGATGTGTGAGCCAGAGGGACAGGCTGCACAGAACACGGGGATCCAAATGGTAACAAGCTTCTAGATCCATTGGAGAGGTTTTGAGATCTGCTATTATATCTTCACTAGAGGGATCCCTATCCTAGCATCAATCAATTTACTCCCAACCCCTATCTTCCTCCCCCGCCCCCAGGCTATTTATTCGACTCAAAAAGTTACTATTTTTGAAGGACTTAAAAAACATCCTTCTCTTAGCATGGGTGGCAATATGAACGTAGCAGAAAAAATACTGGAAATGTTGGTATTAGTTAGATCAGACTGATGCAAGTTTGAGGGGAGGAGCCAACCCACCAGTCCAGATTGGTGATCTCTGCAGGTGCAGAAACATGTTTTTCAATTCCTGAAAAAGAAGTCAGAAACAGATTGTTAAAAATACAAACCATACAACTCTTAACCCTCATCCACAGAACTGAGACTACGAAATCAGAAACTTGTCAAGTTACGTGCAGAAAGCCCCAGGCCCCGCTAGGTGCATACGTGCACAGAGACCCCTCTCCCTACCGTGGGGAGTTGAATCCACTGTCCACTGTGATGCTGCTGCTGTCCATGCTGTCGAGCCGGGCTGAATGGGTGGCTCTCTGGTTGCTGCTGCTGTCGGTTTCTTTTGGGGCGAGAAGGGTGAGGTTCTTTTCAAATTTCCTCTGCAAGTCTCTTTCCTTCTCCCTCTCGAGGAGCCACTGCATGGTGCCTACGTCCTCTCTATTTTTCTCCTCCTCCGTGTTCTTGTTTGCCCCTTCCTCAGAGTCATCATCATCAGAGACGTTGTAATAGTCAAAAGAGGTTTCTTGGTTCCCTCCTGACTCCTGCTGACGTTGGGAAGCAGGCGTGGCTTGTGCCGCCGAGGTCCCCAAGGACGGTTCCAGTTTCTCACATCGGCCTGGCAATGTGTCAGCAGGTGTCTTCGGGTGAGATTTGAGGAGGGACAGGCTGGATTTGTGATAGCTGTTTACAGACAAGGTGCTGTGAAGAGGTTTGAACAGGGTGTCTTTGCTAAATATCTCTTTCCTCTTGTCCAAGCTGCTGGGCTCGGCACCATGGTGCTGGACGAGGCGGCCATTGGCGATCCCCTCAGCCACTCCTCCCGAAGCAGCTGGGCCCCCACCCGGCCCTTTTGGTGACTCCTCCTTGTGTCCTACAGGCTCCCTGGAGGAGTGGGGGACCTGCCTATCAGATGGGGAGAGCTTTTTCACCCCTTCTGCCAAAGTCAGAGTGTCATGGTCCTCCTTGTTCTTTCCCAGAGGTGATGGTGCCGTGAGCACTGTCTCACTAGAGGTGTTGCACTGGAAATAGTCATCTGTGGCTGTTTTTGTTGGACAAGAGTTGAGTTCGCCATAGGACGGCAAACTCTCAGGTGGTTTGCCTGGCTCCAAAAGGCTACAAACGCTGGATGGTTCCTTGCTGCCACTGATTATCTCTGGAATACACACCTCTTTATAGCTTGTGGATGAAATGTGAGCCCTTTGGTGACCAACAGTCTGTGCAGGCCTTAAAGTACTGTCGTCAATGAAGGATTGGCTGGGGGTCTGGTCGCCTTGGCTGCAGCCTTCAGCCAGGTCTTCTGGCGTCCCTAGAGAAGAAGCACCCAGAGGGCCTTTGGAGTTATCCATCGACCTGGATCTCTCCTTGGCTTTGTTGGATCTCTCATTCCTGGACCTCCGGTCCTGGGTATGGCTGTGGCTTCGGTGCACTTTTGAGTGGGAGCTTCCCCTAGAAGGTTCAGGAAAAGGCATCTCAGTTCTCCTTTTGGCCAATTCACCGGACACATCCCATTCTGGTGTCATGGGGAAGTGGGACTCGAGCACGTTGGTGTTGCTGTGCATGATGAAGTTATCTCCCTTGTGTTCAATGATGAAGCAGCCCTCCCTGGGCACCCTGGAAAGAGGATCACAGAAGTCATACTCTCTTTCACCTGGGATATCCAGATGTGAACCATCGGAGGGGTCTCCTTTAGACACTCGTGTCTTGCTGTGAGACCGAGACTTTCCATGGGACTTCCGATGAGTCCTACTCTTTTTACTCCTTCCACTGTGATGGGCAGAGGACCCGGCTTTACTCCTCTGGGCCTTTTCTTCTTCCAGTTTCTTCATGAGGGCGGTGTGCCGCATGACATTTTCCACGGTCAGGTCTGGGTTAATGCGCCTAATGATTTCCATCTCTACTTCCCGGGGGATCGTAGCTGGCGTGTCCTCGTCTCGCAGGGGCCACTCTTCAGGAGGAAACTGGGCAGAAAAATTGGCCAGCTGTTTGGTCTTGTCTTTTTTAAAACTTAGCCGGAATAACTTTAGCCCGAATTTTTTTGACTGCTTTTCACTGTCTTTAGGTTTTGAGAGAGTTTCTGTCTTGTAGGAAAAATTTACAGTACTTTTGCTCTTTTCAGTGGGTGGCACCTGGCACAGAGAAGGGGGGCAGTAAGGGTCTTTGCAGTCCTTGGCAGACTTCCTCTGCAGGGTGGGTGCATGTGTGCTGTGCACGTCTTCTCTGCAGCAGTGGCAAGAGTCGCAGTGGTTTCGGGGCAATGTCCTTTCCCTGACACAGCCTGAGGCAGAGGGCGTGATGGTCCCGGGTTGCGGAGAGGTGCACTGAGACCGGTCAGGTATCCTCTCGTCCAAATGGTACCATTTACTGTTAGTTCTTATGAGGGAAGGAGTTATGAAATAGGTCTGCGGGGTCACGATGAAGTAGCCATCTGGAGTTGGGTAGATTTTCCTCTCCCGTACCAGCGTGTTCAGCGTGTGCCGCAGAATTTCTTGGCTTGGGGTTGGAACACCTGAAACAAAACAAAACAAAACAAAACAACAACAAAAAAATCCACTTGTGAGAATCAAGACGGAACATGTGGATTCCTGATTTCCAGGATCCTATTCATTCTGCCAAGATGCCAAGTACCACGACATGGCTAGGACGCACTATTCAGACAAAGGTGTTCATTAAGTTCAGTGCAAATCCTCGCCTTCTTGGATAACTCCTAAATTACTACCCACAGAATGAGCAGATATAAAAGCTGTGAAGACAGAGATGGAAGTTAGGTGGAGACAGATTGCTACTGTTGTTACCTGTTGTTTGAAAGACAGAATATTTTAAATGAGAGAAAAATGAAAAATGTTTTCCATAATATGATATAAAAGCAACCAGAGAAGCAGAGTGAAAGTATCTACCTTGATATTAAAAAACACATCTAACATATATGGAGGCTACCACAGAGGAGTTACTGTATGTGCTCATTGTTAAAGATTTTACTTAATAAACTTAGTCTTGTGAATTATATAAAAGGGCAGCTAGACTTGACTACTGTTTATGATGTACCCTCTAATTTTGGTGTCATCGCCTTCCATTTGGAAGCTGACTGCAGCACGGGTAAAATTCATGTAAGAATGTTCTCCTTTTTGGCATCAGTCAGTAAGATGAAGGTGGTTTTTCTAATTTCTAACCAAAGCGCCCTAATAAATACACGAGTGAAGGCTTTGACACTCTGTATCTGTTTTTCCAAAATTGCCATATTGGCTAGAATAGAAACACCAGATAAAAATGATGAAAGCTTCTTTGTATGACTGATCATTGTTTTCAAAGGGTTTTTGTGCATGTTTATGCCTCATCTACCTTAGGAGACAGAATTAAGAGTATAAATTCTTAAGAGAGTTTAACTTCTCCAGGTTCCAGCCCACTTACTTCATTTCTTGGGTATTCTTCATTTCTCAGTGCCAGGCACATAAAGGGTGATAATACTTAGAAGACTGATCTGAAATCGGTCAGGTTGAATCGTATGAAACTGCCACTATGTAACCATCTGACTCACAAAAATAGCAGCTTCATGTGGTTCAGCCTAACACGAATAAGGCAGTGGAAGGTGGAGACCAAAAGGCTGGGCCAGGCTGCTGGATTGAAACCCTAGGCCGGGCGCGGTGGCTCAAGCCTGTAATCCCAGCACTTTGGGAGGCCGAGACGGGCGGATCACAAGGTCAGGAGATCGAGACCATCCTGGCTAACACGGTGAAACCCCGTCTCTACTAAAAAATACAAAAAACTAGCTGGGCGAGGTGGCGGGTGCCTGTAGTCCCAGCTACTCGGGAGGCTGAGGCAGGAGAATGGCATAAACCCGGGGGGCGGAGCTTGTAGTGAGCCGAGATCCGGCCACTGCACTCCAGCCTGGGCGACAGAGCGAGACTCCGTCTCAAAAAAAAAAAAAAAAAAAAAAGAAACCCTTGCCCTGTCATTGCTGGCTGGCGTCGCTGGTTGAATTACGCACTCCCCATCCCAATTTGTATGTTGAAATCCTAACCCCTAATACCCTTTTAAATATGACCTTATTTGGAGAAAGGGTCTTTAGAGTCAAGCTAAAATGAGGTCATTAGAGCAGTCTCTCATCTAATACGACTGATGTCCTTCTTCTGAAAAGGGGAAAGCTGGAGACAGAAAGGCACAGAGGGAAGATACTGAGGAGACACAGAGAAGGTGGCCATCCATAAGCGGAGGACAGGGGTCTCACAGCTCTCAGAAGGACAACCAAGCCTGCTGAGATCGTGATTCTGGACTTCTGGCCTCCAGAACTGTAGGACAATAAACGGTGGTTGGTTGAGCCACCTGCACTTTGTGACAGCAGTCCCAGCAAATGAAGACAGCTGGCACCACCTCAGGCAGCTCGGCCTCTCTGAGCCTTCATTTACTGTCATCACAAGGTGGATAGCAATAGTACCTGTAGCCACAGGGCTGAGGTGAAAGGAGTTTAGTGTGTGTGGAGCAGGGCATGGCACACAGGGAGTGCTCAATAAATATCAGCTGGGAGTTAGTCTCCACTTCGGGTCGGGACGCATGGAAAACCAGATTGCCTTCAAACAATGATGAGCACCAACCTAGAACACCTGGGTGAGCTGAGCTGCTTCAACTCCCCAAGTCCTTCCAAAGTAGGAAATCAAGGTATTAGAAATGGCCTGGAATTCTCAAGGGGAGAAAATCCATGAATGCGAGGTAACATACACACCCATTTGCGTGACCATCCCAGAAGGCATCCTTAGTGACCAAGGCAGAAAAGGTAGCATTGTTCATAGATAATGTATTAATATCATTATTTAATTTTTGAGTCGCATGGTTTCCTTTTAGTCCAATACTTTACTTCTGGTAAGCTAACATTAGTTTTTATACAAATGATTTTAAGACCAATAATAACAAAATTTGTTTTTGAATTTTATAATACTTTCTGTGCAAAATAGAAATGAATTTTTTTCTTTTTTTTCTTTGAGACAGGGTCTCACCCTTGCGCAGGCTGGAGTGTAGTGACAAGATCTCAGCTCACTGCAGCCTCAACTTCCCCAGGCTCAGGTGATCCTCCCACCTCAGCCTCTTGAGTACCTGGGACGACAGACACACACCACCACACCCAAGTAATTTTTATATTTTTTGTAGAGATGGGGTTTCTCCATGTTGCCCAGGCTGGTCTCGAACTCCTGGGCTCAAGCAATCTTACCGCCTCTGCCTCCCAAAGTGCCTTCCACTGAATAACTTCAGGGGACACCACTGACACAGTATATACCTTCTGAGATGAGGGCACACTTCTGCACCGCAGTCTCATGAATGATGCCCACTGTCATTGTTTGGCACAGTAATCAAGATAGCAAGCCCATGTTTAAAACTGACCATATCTTAAACGGTAGCATACTTTCAGTCAACAATGTGACAAACTTCCTCAAAAACTCATAAGGTTCATTTATAAGTATTCATGATTGACCAGTTTACCATGGCTCCTAAAAAGGGAAAGCTGAGGGATGCGTGATAAAAATAGCATTACTATAAAGCAAAGGTTTAATTTTATTATAGAATTTGCTGACTGTAGGTCTTCCAAATGATGATCTTAGGAAACTCATAAAGCTATTAATATATAGAATCATGACTACAATGCAATCATCTTTACTTACAATTAAAAACAAGTTCTCTGGTGGTTCTCAAATGAAAGAATAAAAAGAAAAATAGAGAAAAAAATAGAGAAACAATTTTCTATTTCCATAGAGTATTTGTGCTTACATTTTCTTATGTCTTGGGTTTCCAGGTATATCAATCAAATAATGTTTAATTTGATAATGCACACTAGAAACATTCTTTGCCCCCGTCCAATCCATTTTCCATGCTATGACCTGAGAGTTTTCAGACTTAACTGAAAGTTGCTTATGTTTATGATTATCGTTTTATTATTAAGCCCTAGTATACTGACTGATCATCTGTGAAATTCAGGGTTCTACCAGAAATCTGTAGGGTTGACCTGAGAAAGTGATGGTTGTGATGGATATTTAACATTTGCATACTCCACTACTTCCAAATTCGACTCTGAAAGTTTATCATGAATGCAGATGTTGAGGGCTTAAAGAACAAAAATATACTTTACATCCTAACAGGCCTGAACCTGACCTCTTCCACACCTTTACATTTTTCAAAGCAAAAATAACTATTTAAAAACACTGCATGACGCTGTGATCTACTTGGACCTACGTATTGCTTTTTTTTTTTTTGAGATAACATCTCACTCTGTCACCCGAGCTGGAGAGAAGTGGCACAATCTCGGCTCACTGCAACCTCTGCCTCTCAGGTTCAAGTGATTATTGTACCTCAGCCACCCGAGTAGCTGGGATTACAGGCACGTGCCACCACGCCCGGCTAATTTTTGTATTTTCAGTAGAGATGGGTTTCGCCATATTGGCCAGGTTGGTCTGGAACTCCTGGCCTCAAGTGATCTGCCCACCTCAGCCTCCCAAAGTGCTGGGATTACAGGTGTGAGCCACCACAATCAGCCTCTATGTATTGCTTTAGTCCTGCAAATCTGACAAACTGTCAGAACAGAGAGCACGTGGACCTGTTCTGTATGACAAGCACTTTTAAGTGAAACCCTTTAATGAGCCTCGTTAGATTATTCTTGTTTGTGAAGAACGCTGGCTGAGGAAGAATTCGATAAGAGCTGACATAAGGAGACGAATGGGAGACAGAACACAGTATATGTAATATTAATATTCTCCAGCAATCTCTAAAGTCAAGTTCAGCTCCATACCTAGCCTTATAGGTCTATCTCTATGTCCCTGAAGACCAGCCTTCCTCCCAGAAAGATTCAGTTGTAACAGCTTAACAGGTACCAGGCCAATTTAAATGATCATTCTGGATGAATGGATGTGTAGTTATTTAGAAATATGAGAAGCAAGTATTATTCTTTATAAACCTTTTAAAAATATTCTTGATTCTGTAATGGAAACTGATAGATAAAAGTTGCTGAGTTGATTTTCAAGAATTCAGCCAACTTTTTTTCACTTTTATAGAAAAGTGATAAAAAGGTTTAAGTTTTGATGTATCAGAAATTTTTACTAAAGACTTTTCACTAAACTTTCTTTAGAATATGGATACCCAAAACAAGAAAAGAAGCCAAATTCTAGGCTATACTTTTGATTCATAAAATATACATTAAATATGAGATTCAAATATTTTAATAATACTTTGGCTCAAAAACTTTATTTTTCAGTAGTAAGATACAAAAGAACTAAATACTTTATTCTTGTCTTTAAAAAACAAAAAATATAAATACGATCTTTAAATCCCTCCAGAGTTTTAGCACTGTCATGAAAATATGATTTTCAAGTGGAATTTAAAGGGTTAGGTTTTCTAAAATATTTTCTTCTGCTATAGCTTAAGTGATAGCAAAAGACAGACCAAAAAAAAAAAGCAAAGGAAGGAAGGAAAGGAAAGGAGAAAGGGAGCTAAAAAGAAAGGAAACAAGGCAGGCAGGCAGGAAACAAACTTTGATATTTTATGAAATACAGTTTAAAATCTGGAGCTATTGCTGAACATAACTTTAAATAGTTACCACCATGCCCTAGCCCAGGGGTCAGCATACTTTTTCTGTAAAGAACCACGTAGAAAATATGTTAGGCTTTTAGCCATACGACCTCCATTGCCACTACTCAACTCTGCCACTATTGCATAAGGAGCCAAAGATCATTCATGAGCAAATGGGCACGGCTGTGTTCCAATAAAACTTTATTTACAAAAACAGGTGGTGGGCCACACTAGGCCTGCAGGTTAGCAAACTCCTGTGCTAGACTCGGGTTTGTATGGTGTCCCTGCAAACTTCTGAGGCTGACAAATGAGTCATCAGTGTCACACAGAAGAAAAAGCTCCTCCGTCTGTCTGAAAACCAGGGCCTTGGGATTTAAGTTCCCTTGCCATAAAAGCTAGCAAAACAGTTATTCTTTCAAGTACAAATGACCTATGGATTACTCCACAAAGCATTCCAAGTTAGTGATATTGTTATCAGCTGCTTGGCAGTGAGGAGCATCTTACTATTACACACTGGTTCTGTGTTCTTTCCATTCTTTATAGCCCCAAAATGGGTGGTATATAAGCAACTTTAGAAACGCCGTGTGATTTCTCATGAAGCTAAATAAAAATACAAGGATTTAAAAAGCTGCTGGGTTGTTCAATGTCAGAAGTGGCTACGCACTCACAGGGCAGAAAGCAGGTGCCTCCTCCAAGACTGTCGTGTTTGCCCACACTACCTGTCCCCACTCAGGTGGCTCTCACCTGGGATTCTGTTTCTCTCACTACTGAAAGGAAAGGGGTTTGCCTAGGACTTAACAAAAAGAGATAGGCAATCAGATAGTGAAGACGATTCAGAGATACTAAAATGCTGGAAAGCTTAAAATAATTTGTATGTTGCAAGGGTGGGTTCATGTTAGAGATTTTGAACCATATACATATTATCAAACATAGTAATTAGAATATTGAAAAAGGAGGAAATATCACAAGGAGAGGGAGAAAACGTTTCTCTGGGACACAAGTAAAGCAGGGAAACCAATGTGGTAGATAAGATCTCTACTCAGCTTAGAACTAGTCCTCCCGTTCTCTTCCCATGTGTGGAGCGCACTTCCCCACACCTTCACTTTGAGTTTAGCAGGTTTGCTTTGGTCACTGCAATGTTAATGGGGCTGGCATGAACAAAGCTTGAAGAGCCTTCATGCAATGGGCTTGTGCTCTGGTGCCTCTGACATCCCATGAGTGAAAGAGATCTCCATTTGCCCCCTTTTCTAAATAGGATGGGTACAGATGGAGCAAAACTACCCTGCTGGACCCCACCTGGATCAGCTGACCCCTGGGGAACCCACAGAGACATGAGTGAAATCTATGCTTGTTGCCATAGGCCTTTGATGTTCTGTAGTTGTTTGTTACCCAGATTTTTTGTAGCAAAAGCTAACTGATACAATTAACAGCTTATATTTACTAAGATCTCTTCTAAGTTGAATGAAAAATATATCAAACGTTCCCTTTTAATATAATCTCTATTTCAATCTGGAAACAGGCTGAGTTCACACCAAGTTGGTAAACTGGTAGCCTGATAATGTATTTCATTTGACTTGCACGTTGCTGGCACACAAATGTTAAAACGTATACATACATACAATTGTCAATATTTAAGAAATGTAGAGATTTCACGTAAGACCAAATTTCCAGATTCTCTTGAAACATAAGATTGGCAGCTCTGGCAGGATCTCCATTGGGGGTGGGGTGACAATACACTGGCTCTCCTGAGAGACGGTCCTGCATTCTGCAGCTTGTCACCCTTCCTAACGCCCTCCAGCACTGAAAGCATCAAATGCCACTCACACAACGGCTGGACTGTTGCCTCCTTTTTATAATATTTAAGAACAAAGTAAATATTTTATTTTTAAAAAATGAAATCCTAATTTATCAAATATTATTTTCTTAAAACTCATCAAGCCATGACACAAATAGGTAAGATATGTTAATTTTTGACATGACCCTTTCTGCAGTTTTAACTCCCCAGGACTAAAGTTTTCAGTTGTTGAACCCTCACGTTCATGTATTTAAAGATTAGATTGCAAAGAATGACTGACTGGAGTCCGGGTCATTTTTGCCAGATTCTTCATGAATTCTGAATTAATTTCTTCCTCTCGGTGCCAATTTAAAAAGTATTCCAGCTGAAGGAAGCAGTGAAGTTATTTTTGATGTCATGCAGGTGCCTGAATTTTTAATGACAGAAGTAAGGAAAGCTTCTGGTCAGTTTTGGGGAAGAGTTTTTTCCTATTATCTTTAAACATGGGAAGAACAGTCCATGTGAAGTCCTAGAGTGACCAGAGCACACCGCCACCTGGAAAACGCTCCGTTCCCGCCTCGTTACCTGGGAAACATGTGGTCAGGTGTTCCATCAGTGCTTCTTGGGTGACAGGTTTTCTTGCCGAGTTCATTGCTGAGATGGCCAAGCAGAGGATTTCCCCGAGTGGAATAAACTGAGACTGACTGATGGGAGACATACTGATGGGTGATACATCACCTGCGGAAAGACAGTTTTCAAGTGAGCGGTTCATTAAAAGAGCCGGTCGTCTGTCAGCCGCACACCTTCACCCAGCCACACCCCTCCCCCCTTCACGCGCCCACCCAGCCCTGGTCTGATGAACACAGTCAGCTCCGAACGCAGAACTGCTTGCCAATTCCACTCTGAACACAGAAGCCACAGCCAATCCCACTCAGGTAGAAAGACTTTCACACGCAGTGGAAGCTCCTACTGCCTCAACAAATAAAACCGCCCTTTAACATCTGAGATCTCATTTAAATAGTCCTAGTACGGAGAGTCTTGCCACAACAGGCTTTTATTTCCGTTTTTATTAACTTGGAGCTGATTTATTTAATAACTGCCATTCATATCCCGACAAATTGCATTTGTGTAACTTGATGATTCATTCATTCAAACACTGAACGCCTTTACGCGTCTGCTGGGGGCACGGGAGCTGCAGAGCGGGAGTGCGCGCCTCTCCCCAAACACCTCTGCCCTCAGTTTCTATTTAAGCGGAGGAGACAGACAAGTAGATCAAAGTTCCCAACGTTGTGTGGCAGGCGCACAAGAGAACAGAACAACACCTGGGCGCTGAGAGAGGGAGGATAACAGCACGGGGGAGGTGAGGGTGGGGCTCAGAAGCAGGAAGTTCCAAGGTTCCACCAAGGAGGTGTAATCTGAACCCAGTGCTCAAGAGCAGGTGTGTCCCTGCGGGGCTGGGACCTATAAGCAGATGTTCTCTGGGGCACAGAAGAGAAGGGGGACAGGTAGGTAGGGACGACCATGAACAAAGAGCTGAGTGTCCAAGCTCTGCATTCTATGAGGGGTGGTGAGCCGTGGAAGGCCAAAGGCAGGTGTGGATTTCAGAAAGATGATTGTGGTGGTCGTGGGGATGATGGCCTGGGAGGGGTGGGAGAAGGCAGATTACAATTCCCTCAGAGACTGTGGCCTGCTGCACACTAAAAGGGCCCGTGGAGGCAGGAGAGGCTGAAGACTCCTTATCGGAGGGGTGATGGACGGTGACTCTTGAGATGTCAACCTACAATGCAAATACCGGTCTTCATTTCTCATCTTTATGCCACAGTGCAGTGATTTTCCAGTGATGCTCCAAGGATGCCCAGAATTTCCTGGAATATTTCTGGTACAGAGGTGCCCCCAGCAGAAGCAGAGGCTGGGAGAGCAGGAAAGCCAGCTTCTGTCACCTGAGTGCCACCTGTTTTATACCTGGGGTTCTCCAAGGTTGCACTTGAAAAGACGTCCTACACAAAGAGGATGCAAATTATCAACACAGTAGAACACAGAAGGGCTCACGGGGTCTGTTAAGTTTCTAATCTGATTTCCTAAATGTACGTACATACTCTCTCCTTTTTTGTTTCTCAAGCACGTAATAAGCTACCATGGCTGACCAAAACCGAGACTCAGGTGGGCCTGTGGCATCAAGTAACACCCTCCCCGACAAGGTGTCTGGCTGCTCTGGCATGGACCAGCCTCCTCACTGTCAGGTACTTAAAGCTGTGCCCAGCCATAGTTCCCAGTTTGCAGGAGGAGTGCAGAGTCCCTGCTGCTCTGATGAGCTAGACAAGAAATGGTTTGCTAGACGAAATCAGGCACCTGGGCCTGGGATGAAGATCAGCATGTGTGGGGAGAGTCCAGCAGGTGCCTTGGACAAAGCAGCAGGACTCCAGCGCCCAAGGCCCAGGCCTCACCCCCTTCCCAAACCCAGCGCAGTTCAATGCCCCCCTTCCCTGGACCACATGGGGCTCCCATCAGCTCTACTGTAGCTCCACTCTCTGCAAGATGGATATGAGAAGGGTAAGACATTGTCCCAGTGGCCACAGGGAGACAGGAGCACCCACATCCAGAAAAGAAGGAAGAGAGAAAAATCAGCAGAAGCCAGGAACTGACCTAGCTCAGAAGCCACACATTTCTGCGGCCTATGGGTCACAGGCATCAAAAAGAGATGCCCTTGGAAAAATTCTTATGATATTTTGTGGGGCAGTAGCAGGCGAGAGTGAGCGTGAACTTGGGCCCACTTTGGGGGATGTGAGTTTCACTCATTGGCTTGTGAACCTCAATTCATATTAGTGACTCAAAAAAGACAGAATGATGTGGGCTAGGACCACCTCAGTGGGCAAGTTTGCAACTGCCTAGAACAATGTATTTAAATCTTAAAGAAAAGACTTGTCATATCCTTTTATTCCCCCCCAAAAAAGCTGTTTTTGTTTGTTTGTTTTGTTTTGTTTTAAGACAGGGTCTGGCTCTGTGGCTCAGGCTGGAGTGAAATGGCACAATCATAGCTCACTGCAACCTTGAACTCAAGAGATCCTCCCACCTCAGCCTTCCAGATAGCTAGGACTACAGTCTGGCCACCTCTTAAAAAGCTGGGATTACAGGTGTGAGCCACCATGCCCAGCCCAAACAAAGTATTATTCTAAAACCTAATGTGGGTTGGGCGTGATGGCTCACACCTATAATCCCAACATTTCTAGCAGTCAAGGCAGGCTGATTGTTTGAGCCCAGGAGTTTGAGACCAGCCTGGGCAACATGACGAGACCCCATCTCTACAAAAAATACAAAAATTAGCTGGGCATGGTGGCACATGCCTGTGGTCCCAGCTGCTTGGGAGGCTAAGGTGGGAAGATCACTTGAGCCCGGGAGGTCGAGGCTACAGTGAGCTGAGATTGCGCCACTGCACTCCAGCCTGGCCGACAGAGCAAGACCCTGTCTCTAAATCAATAAATACATAAGAAATATGTAAAGATTGGCTGAGTGCTGGTGCGAGCTGCAGCGGAGGTGGGAGTTGGGAAGTTCACCTGTTTGGCCCCGCCCTCCCCACAGCAGGCCCTACAGCTCAGGCACAGATAGTCTGAGACACTGGCCTGTGGTTCCTTCTCTCTTACTCCACCTCCACTGGATAGGACAGGGGCACTGAGGCCGGCTTTCTTACAGAGGTGATAAGTTAGCCCCTGAAAGTCACCCGGGATGATTTTAAAAGTCAGATGAAAAGGAAGATAGGATCAGCAGGCAAAGAGGGAGAGGATCAATGCAGATTCCAGAACCTCTGCACTTGGGTATCACTTGAGAGGTGAATACTTCCTAATGTGTGCCTATTAGATAACTAAGAACATCTCAGAAGATGAAAGATACTAAAATACTAACTATGATCCCCAAAATGCAGGTCGGACTATTTCCAGATTTTTGTATAGGTCATAAGAAGAAACTCGAACTCTCTGTAAAAAAGAAATGACTATTAGCAAAATGAACTGCTTAAGTTTAGGTCATGATTGTCCTTACGGATTTAGCGGAAACAATTTGTTTGGTTTCACTGCCATATTCTCGGTTAATTTCTTTTCATTCATTACAGCCAACTCCAAGAGGCAGCATGCTTTAAGTGTGTCTGAATGGCATTCGCTGTGGAAAAGCTCAGTTTCACTATAATAATGAATATGGGCAATAACTTTTAACTCAGAATGTAGAACAAAATGGAATTTGGATGTTCTAAATAACTGTCTCCACCTCATCTCATTTTTGTGTTGCACTAAGATATACTACTTTCAACTCCTTTCCCATCCCCAAGCCCATCAGCAATGCTGTCTAGACCCTAATGCTGCCTGGTCTGTCCCCTGGGTTCTATCCCTGGAGCTCCCTCGAACTGCCATCATCTCTCACCTGGTCCATCATAACTTGATGATGTTCAGCCTTCCCTCCTGCCTCCAACACTCCCCTCTCCACAGAGCAGCCAAGGTCCTCTTAGGAAAACAAAAAGCACACCACTTCCCTGCATAAAATCCTCCAGGCACTGCCTACTGCACTTAGAAGAAAAGCTGAATTCTTTCGTAGGCCTACAAGGGCCCATATGGTCTGAGCCTGTCCACCCAACGCTAGGACCACTCCCCACCTCCATCCTTACCTGCCACTCCCCACCTCCATCCTTACCTGCCACTCACAACCTCCTCTATTCTTTGAGCACGTCAGGCATTTCCTCAACTCAGGGTCTTTGTATTTTTTGTGCCCTTGGCCTGGGATGCTCCTTGGGTTGACCTTTCAAGACTGGCTTTTCATGCTTTAGGTCTCAATTCAAATGGCACCTCATCAGAAAGCCCTAACCTGACTGTCTGGTCTACTGCCGTTCCAACACAGCCGAGTTTATTGTCTTCTCTCCCTGCATGTGTGCGTGTGGGTTTGGTTCACTGGTTTGCTGTCTGTCTCACCCACTCGAATGTAAGCTCCGTGACAGAAGGCAACGTGAATGCCACATTCCTAGCACCTAGAATGATGCGGTGCTTACCCAACAAATATTTGTTGAATGAATGAATATCCATTTTTAACATTATAATCCAAGGAATTTCTTAGTAATCTTAAAGGATTGTAATTTTATTAATATTTTTGCTAAATAATAGCAAACAAACAAAAAGAGAATAAGTTTAGCCATGCAATTTCTAAGACTCCCCCAATTAACTGCATGAGCAATAGTCCTCCAAACACAGCAGTTACTATAGAAAAATAACTTTATAATACAACTATTATAGAGCAATAAGAAATTAAAAATTAAGAAAAACGAGTAAATTTTTTAAAAGAATAACTATATATTAAGTGAAGTTTAGAACATGCATTTAAGATCTGTATTAAAGGAATCACCGGTGTCTCTCTACACAACATAAACATTGTTCAAGTTTACCATAATCTTCTGTGGGTCTTATATAAACCTGCTTAGTGAGCCAACTAGTCATATTTAAGACCAACGTGGCACATGTATACATATATAACAAACCTGCACATTGTGCACATGTACCCTAGAACTTGAAGTATTAAAAAAAAAAAAAGATATGCTACTAGAAAATTCTTGCAACTACTGGACCACATTTATTTCTTCAAAGAAGAAAAAACAGAACGTAAGTACTGCTAACATATTGTTGGTCATGATAATCTACATAATCTACAGAAACCACCATATTTTGCATGAAGCATGAATTATAACTTACTTGTCTATAATTTATAGGATGGAGTTTTCTATTGTCAGAATTAGTTCAGAACACATTCATAACAACAACTCATCTTAAAGCACACTGGCACTTTGTCAGGTACAAAATTCTTTCTAAACTGCTATGATTCTGTCCTATTGTTCTAAAAAAGAAGGAGTAGGTAGGTTTTAGTTCAGCTTTATTTTCTTACGAACATCCATTTAAGTACAGTCCTCAGAGGACTTTTGTCAAATCTAGGCTATTTCAGATAAAACCAAACTCGGTGTCTTGGACAGAGGAAGCATTCCATAGATTTTTAAGTGAGTTTAAAATGTGAAAAGACATGAAAAGATTACAATTGTAAGTAAACTTCTGTTTTAAGAGCATTTAACATTTAAAATACATGAGTGAAAATGTGGACACTGCTTTCATGTGAGGTCATTGTCAGCTGACTGGCATGAAGAGAAACAGTAGCCGGGTGGATGATGAGGGGCGTGGAAGATGGACCCCTCCAGGAGAGGCAGAACAGCCCAGGCAACGCGGGAGGCAGCATGCTGAGACCAGGCAGCGCGTGGAGCTGAGCCTGGGGAGCTGCGGCAGGTTCAGGCTCCCCTGGGGCAGGCTGGTGGTGAGATACAGAGAAAAACAGACCAACCAGATCCTGGTTGACAAGAAGGCTTAGATCTCATTCTTGATGCTGATGGGGCACTGCCCATGTTTTCATACAGACAAAACCATATGATATGCTTGTATGAGAAAATCACTCTTGTGCAACTGACGAGAAAGAGCTGGTGACTCCTAAAACTGCTCGTGCAACGGACAACAGGCAAAGGTCCTGCAGATGCCAACCTGCTCTTCGATTGTCTACAGCTAGTCACCCCTACCTCAGGAAATAGCTTTATCAAGCACATCAATTTTCACTATTTAAATCCCTCTGTCTACTTTCCCCTTCCAACTTTTGGCCTGTTACTTTAGTTGGAGTTATTTCAAAAAAAACTCTCTCACATAATTCATTCTTTCAAAAAATATCCGAATTCCTATTATACATCAAATACCTTTAAGCACTCAAGTTCCAAAACTGTTCTTATCTCGGTTCTATATGTGCAAAAAAAAAAAAAAAAAAAAAAAAAAAAAAGACTGTAATAAAGCCCTGTCCTTCATAAATGGCATTTTCACTTTTTGCAGTCATTAATTGAGGTTCCAGGAACTCCTCAGCCTGTGCACACGCAGGAGGCCAGCACCACTCCTGGGATGTGACTTTCACAACAGTTTATACTCTCTCCTTCCTGGGTGACATCTGTAGCTTTCCAAAAGATACCTGCTACAGAAGCCAACATAAAACTATGTCATTCCATCTTAAAGCACCCATTCTCATACAACCGTGTAAGAAAAGGAAAGCCAGAATTTCCCCAGGTGAACTGCATCACAGCAAACAGCCTGGAAAGTACCAGCCTCCATCCTCTATCTTGAAATAATTTTTTTTTCAAGCACCAACATTCCGTAAGAATTATCTTGTTTTCCTTTTAAGGTACTATTTTTCATTGCAAACGTGAATGTAATCTATTCTCTGGGTTGAAGAGTTATCTTTGACATTAATGAAGTTCTTGTACCAAAACAACTCACTTACAATTGCAGTTCTGAAACTGTACTAGTTTATAATTGGGAAATTCCCAATATACAAAAAGCATCTGAGAGATATTTTGATAAGTATCCAGTCTCTTAAAACAAAATACAATTATCCGCTCTGCGCCTGTTTCCTCATCTGTAAAATGAGAGTTTCGATGAAATGATTTCAAAGGTTCCTTCAGGCTCCTAAATCCTATGATAAAAGCATCAAATAGTATGAGTGTCTAGCTCTGTTTCCATCATGCTGGGGAAACTATTTTAACACTCATCGGATCTGAAAAAGTTAGGCTTTAATTTTCAAAGAAATGGCTCCATATACTGGCTAGTAATTTTTTTTTTTTCCCTTACAATAAAGGCTTCATCATTTTCTCTTTCTAAAGTCAAAGTCTTGCTCAGCTTTGTTCCTCAGAACTAATGTGTGCCCCTTTTGTTCTCTGTACTGCCAAAATTAACACTCAAGTTAAAATTATGGATGCCAATAAAATCACCACAAGTAATGGATATTGCGATTCCTCATAAAAATAGTCAAACATGTCTGTAAAATGCACTATGGGCATGGCGACAACACAACTCTATTCCTCTCAACAAACTCTTCAGATTCATTTGCCAGGTGTTATCTTATATGCCCTTGGGTTTGGGGAAATCACCTGCTTTCTGAGGTTACAGTTAAGTGAACAACTTCTCGGATGCAGCGCCTCAGACAAATCTTGTGTTTTACAATTTAATTCAATTTATTAACCCCAATTTTATGTATTAATGCTGTTTGGTTCTTTTAACAGAAGGCCTACTACAATATTTTTTTAAAAGCTCTTCTAAAAAAAAAAAAAAACCACACACATACTTCTTTTCTACGCGCTCTCTGGAAGACCACAACACCCATATGGTGGGGCAGAGTAGATGGCTCCCATTACCTCACATGCTCCTGCGTTTTAAGCAGCTTTCCTTTGAAACCAGATTACTATTCTTGACTTTCCAATGTTGGTATTTGACATTCAGAAGAAAACTGGCAATGAAAAGGCACTTTTACTAGTTTACTGTAGGTTTGTTTCAAATGCCACTGATTTCAAAAGTTGAAGGCTGAGCCTGTTGGCAATAGTCAACTGAAGGAAACGGCATAGAAAAGGAATTTTAGAATATTTAGAGATTCTATAACAACTTTTTAAATGTTTCCTAATGCTTTACTTCAACACCTAATGGGTATCTTAAAGAGGTCCAATTCCTAAGCTATTATTTGAGTAAATCATTTTAATCAAAAGACAGCATAAACAGAAGACACCCATCAATCATACTGAAATACTGGTGTCCATTAGCTATTACTTACTAAGAAACTTCTAATGGGAGTAGAGTTAAACAACAGTAACCACGGTGGCTAAGGGCACCAGAAAGAATGAGTTAATGTCCCCCACATCACCCGAGCCTTTGTGCTGATCAGTCTGTCTGATACCACTAGGTGAAGTGACGAATTAATTGGCTCATTGGTCTACAGAAGAAACTCATGATCTTCCCAGTTCGCAACCTTTTGTGAGTCATATTAGCTATTGCTCTTGTTACTCAGATTTGACTAGAGGTAAAAAGGTTATCACAGAATAAGCAGAGACAGACAAGGCAGAAACGGTAGAGAGTCAGGCAGAAAGGGGCCATCCACGGGCAGGGGTGGGTGAGAGCGCCCTGGCCAAGAGCCACCTTCCCCATCGCCAGAGGTGATTCCTGACATCTCTGATAGGAACAACTAATAAAACTAAAACTTTTATTGGACCATTTAGCTATTTGCAAGAGATGCGTAGCAGAAAAGGTAGGATAGAAATATGAGCCCTGGGACCAATCAGAGGCTTCCGTAATTAACGCCTTTGCTAAGGCTCCACACTATAACCCATCAACTGCGTCCAGGGTGGTATGTGTTAGGCACATGGAATAAAACCTAGCTGAATGCTTTTACATGGCAGGTCCTCGAACGTGTGTAGAATCAAAAGGTCCTACATACATAGACAAGAGGCAAGGCCCTGCTAGCTTACAAGATGTTTTCCAACACCAGCTGCCACTTGTGCTCCAGTCCTTCAACCAGAATGAAGTTAAAGCCATTTAGCAACAGGGATAAAATCATGAAGAAGTACCAGTTCTAGATGACAACAATTAGTAAAATCTCCCAGATGTCCTGAAATTCTATAAAGCACCTGACCAACAAGAGCACCTGAGTAACAGGACGTCTTCCTTTTCCTTAAGTGCATCACATGGGACAGAACATAAATTCCTATTTTAAGCCACCCTGTACTTCTCTTCCATGTTCATTCTGCAGCATAACCTGGCCTAACACTAGACATTAGATGCTCCAATTTCCACTGATGATATTTCCCAACCTCGGCTTATAAATCAGTCTAACAACTCTAGGTTACACATTCACTTTCCCTCCTTTTACATTAGAATCACCAGAGTTATTTCTCAGTCTTTGTATTCTCTGCTTCATCAGTTTAGGGATGACAACAGTAGTGGGACTGATTTCTGTAAAATATAATTGTAATAGGACAGGAAGGCCTAATTAAATAAACTACAAATATGGACAGGTTGACAGTTCCCAAATTACAACAAAATTATACTGATTGACTGCTACCAACCCCCCTAACACTGAACACCCTCTTACCCCTTCCAACTGCAATGGAGGTCATTATGAAAGGCCTATGTAAGAATTCAGAGGCATGAAAGAAAGGATGGGGGATCAGATCAGATACACAGAGGAAACTTCCAAGTCCCTGTACAATTAAGTAACTTTTCTCTTTTCAATTCAGCATTACAAGATGGTGGTAAAGGCCATGGGCTTTGTAGTCAAAACTTTAGGTTCAGAGCCCAATTCTGCTCCTCATTGGTTGTGTGATTTGGGGCAAATTATTTAATTTTTTGAGTTTCAATTTCTTCTTTTGTAAAGTATACATACTGATGTTTACCTCGTAGACTCACTGAGAGGATTAAATGAGATAATGGATGTTGAGTGCTTACCCTGTCCCCGACACCTAATACATATTTAATAAATAGTAGCTAGTATTAAATATATCTTCCCTGGTTGGGCATGGTGGCTCACGCTTGTAATCCCAGCACTTTGGGAGGCCGAGGTGGGTGGATCACCTCAGGTCAGGAGTTCAAGACCAGCCTGGCCAACATGGAGAAACCCCATCTCTATTAAAAATACAAAAATTAGCAGGGTATGGTGGCAGATGCCTGTAATCCCAGCTACTTGGGAGGCTGAGGCAGGAGAATCACTTGAACCCGGGAGGCGGAGGTTGCAGTGAGCCAAGATCGTGCCACTGCACTCCAGCCTGGGCAACAAGGAAAGACTCCATTAAAAAAAAAAAAAAAAAAATTCTTCCTCAAGCCCATCTAGATTTATTCAGTTTACTCATTTACCGTGTTTGAATTTCTACCAATGGAAAATTTGTTTGGTCCTAAAAATAAGCCTTTTTAAAAACACTAAAATGCCTTTGGGAAGGTTAAGAGTGCAGAGTTCTTTCTTACACTAGTATGAAGTGATCTTATACTAGATCACGTTAATCAGATATGCAGAATACATAGCATTTGGGATGCATCTCCAGGCTGGGAGTGCAAACATGCATCACACTAGGGACTTTGGAGAGAAAAAGGCACTAGGAGATGGGAAGGAGTGTGGATAGAGAGTTACAAGGATATCAAAGGGTGTTGACCTATTTCAAAACTTAGGTTGGGCCAATCCATTACCTAAGAAAGGGAAAGGAAACTAAGCACTTAAATAAGTAGTGTTAGTACTAAAAATCGGTGACACTAGAAGTTAAAAAATTTCTGATATGACTTGAATTATTAGTAACCATTCTGGCTCTCTTCTAAGGAAAATGTCCTGTAGGAGTCAAAACAGTGACTTTCACATGAACTTCCTGAATTCCACATACTCCTTATAACTTAAGGATGGCTTGTCCAATACAATTCAAGTAAACTGTGATCAGTGTCCATATTTAAGGGCCTCACATGCTCATTTGCCCTTAACGGTAACAGTCCTTTACAAGCAGAGTAAGGTAGCTTTCCCGGCTGTGACACTGCCTCAAGGTAAGAACCATCACAACGTCTAGAGTGGTATGAATGACTCCTGAGGTCCGCCTTAGCCTGAATATACCCTGTGAAGATGAAGATGCTTAAAATTAGCAAAACCAGATCATTCTGACCCTCTATGACTAAAAACAAAAACAAAAAAATCCTGCTTTTTAAACTGCCCCTCTTCCTATTCAACTATTTATTGAAAGGTTTCCATGTGTAGGGAACTGCTAGGAGATGTAGAGAGCAGAAAAAAGCATAAATCTTGATCTCTGCCTTCAAAGAGATTACAATTTAGGTGAGAATATAAGATATACACGTGTGAAAATATAAACAATCATGAAATATACACACTGCTGTTCAAAACACCCTTAGAAGAGCTATAGCAAGAAAACACATGAATGACTAGAAAATTAACTCTATAATAGGAGTTTCGAGGATTTAGAAATGACCTCTTGTTGGGATGATTAGGGAGAACTTTCCAGGGGAGAGAGATTTCGAACAGGTCTTTAAGGATGGGTAGAATTGATGGGTGTGAGGACATGATGGAACTGTATTTGCAACATACCACGCTTGTGTTTTTTCTGACCAAACATCCTTTAAACCTGACTCAGCACCCTCAACATTGCTCTGAAGATATAAACTGCTATGCAGAAAGAAGAGACCTCTGACAATGAAGAAAGGAAAGATGCTTTCTTTTCTTCTGTGAGAGGGTGAGCTATGGGATGGATGTGACTGCAAAGAGAAAGATGTTCAAGGGGTCTTGAACATCTGCCTTTAAAAATGTTCTAAAAATTCTTACCAATTACATATGGGATTCACCACTCTCAGAAATATCTTTAACAGTACTAAAACCATCCATGTGATGAGGTGGTAAAGCCATGCTTTCAGATGTGCCAAGTCTTACTTTGGAAATGAAGCATGTAATGTACTTTTGAGGACCAAAATTTACCATTTTGTTGTCATGTTTTTTAAAAAAGCTTTTGTGTGAAAAGCCCATGGATGTTGTAAGAAAACAGCTCTGTCATAATCTGAATCCTAAAGCAGACTATGATGAAATATGCTTACTTCCTTAGTAGTTAATAGCAGCCTCAATATGATGTTAGTCTTGGAAACAGTCCCTGGGCACATAAATCAGGCTTTCTTGGATTTTAGTGCATTGCATGTAGATTAACAGGCCAAACAGTACACAAAATTTCAGGCACTCTATATTAATTGGTAAGAAAAAATGTCAAGGCCGGGCACAGTGGCTCATGCCTGTAATCCCAGCACTTTGGGAGGCCAAGGCAGGCAGATCAACAGAGGTCAGGAGTTCGAGACCAGCCTGACCAACATGGAGAAAACTTGTCCCTACTAAAAATACAAAATTAGCTGGACGTGGTGGTGCATTGCCTGTAATCCTAGCTACTCAGGAGGCTGAGGCAGGAGAACTGCTTGAACCCAGGAAGCAGAGGTTGCGGTGAGCCGAGATTGCACCATTGCACTCCAGCCTGGGCAACAAGAGCAAAACTCTGTCTCAAAAAATAAAACAAAACCAAACCAAAAAAAAAAAAAAAAAAATCCCCAGAAAAAAAATGTCAAATACTATTTACTGAATGCCTCCCTCAGAGCAGCGAGCGAGACAGATATATAGCTGAGGGAAATCTGGGGCAGTCTGATTATTTCCTATTGGCAAATCCTGCTGCTGTGGACTTCTCGGTCCCCGTGAGCAGCTCTGGCATGACCCGTGCTGGTGAGGTCGTGTGTGGTGAGCAGCCCACAGTGGGAGGACCTGGACTGCCTAAGACTGAGGCTGGGGGAAGAGCAGAACAGCAAGACTTTTCAGAGGGCTGTGCACCCTCTTCACAGGTGGTGCCGACATTTCACCATATTCCTTTGCACACAACAACTCTGGAAATAAAAGCAGGGGAACCTACCTGACCCTTTCTGGACTGGCTCCATCCCCCAGGTAGCGTTGACGCTAAAGCCTGGCGCATGCTAGGGGGTTGCATCCAAGCACAAGAAGGAGCCAGTAACAGAAACGGACGTCCTAGAATCTGGAATAAGAAGAAAGAGTAAACTTTCAAGTCATAGTATCCTAAATGAGCATTTCAGATTGGCTACTGAGGGCCTGTGGAACACGACAGGAATCTGGTACTTTACCTTCGTAGATCTACTTTTTAAAAATGAGTTCCAGAACTCTCAGCTCTTCTTACAATTCAGGGCTTGAGGTACTGGTACAAGTTCAGTTCAAAAGCTGGCAAAAGGCACCTTAAAAAGGCTTTGTGAATGTACTTTGCTGGTAACGTTTTGAGGAGGGGAAGAAAAAAGGAATCCTCTTTACCATTCTTTTATCTTATTTGCACGGAACAGCTGGAATCCTGTTCCATGCCTATCCCATACATCACAGCCACTTGCTGAGCCAACATCCCACTGCAATGCCTCGGAATCTGCAGTGTCACTCCTCTTCTGCTTGTTCTCTGCAAAGTGAAGTCACAGGGATGGATCAGCCAACCTGACTTCTCACTGCCCTGCCCAGAATCCTTTGTGAACTGAAATGAGTCATCGCTCCAAGAAAAGCTACAGCCTCTGTTTGTCTGTGCAGGCTCCTTTGTCTGTGCAGTGCGGAGACGCGAGGTCGGAATGTACCCCAGGCGAGGGGTGGCGAGGGGCACATTCTCCTCTCTAGGGGCCCAGGTCCCCTCCCACGCATTAGCACCAACTCCTATTTTTAATCATGAAAAAGGTAAAAAGGGCACATACCTCCAGATGCTTGAAGAGAGAACACACACATTAAAATTGATCTGGCGTCATATACTCACCAGTCCGTAATTAGAGACCTGCCACATTTTCCTATTTTTGTGTTAAGGCTGGCTTTGCATTGTGACGAAGGACGCACCTCCCTTGTGTGTAACAGGCGGTTCTACTGCACACTGTATCAAAGTTTAGCTGCACTGAGCTATTTGTCACAAATTCCAGTCGCCGTGCAAGTCTTTGCAAGCCTGGGTCTCTCTATTCCCGACACACAGCCGTCAGGCTCGCGGTCCGGGCAGCGGCGGAGCTCGCCCAGCACCAGCCAGCGCGGCTTCTGCCGCTGCGAGGAGGGCGGCGTTGGGAATGAGGTCACTATGTCAGGAACTCGCTCTCAGCAGGAGCCTCTCCTGCGCTTACAACACAACTCCAATCGCACCGAGAAGCAGGATTCATGGGATTTGGGGGGTGGCTGTTTCCTCCGTCTTTTCTTAAAAATGCCTACGGCTAAGATCAGCAAGGTGAAAATGAACCACGCATCTGCATAAAAATGTCGTTTTCATTGCACTATGGGTGCCACGCTCACCTGTGGACATGCATTTACACACCGACACACACACACACACAGGGGAACTTATGCCAGCAGAGAAAACATTTAGTCTTTATTTAGAGTGCAAGAAGCAACACGTACACATCTCCGGAGGAAAACGGGGGCGGCACTTGAGAGAGAGGACAGAATGGAAGGAGTAGAGCAGCCACATAAAACCCAGAGAAAAATGGAGTCAGAGAGGCTAAGGAAACGAATCCCACGGCAGTGGAACTGCTACTGCCAAACTCTTTCAAACGCAGTAACATCAAAACAGGCACATCTTGCTGCCTCCACTCAGGATCCAGGTAACCAAAAAATTATCCCATTCTCAGAAACCCATAGAGGTGGGTGGCAGATGACTGTGCAGCAAATTCTCCCACAGCCTCATGAATTCAGCAGCTCAGCTACCAGGGGCACAAAATGTAGGGTGCCAGCAAAGACGGGAAATGCACTGAAGCTGTTCGTAAGGCACCCCTGAAACTCAGAGTTACAGGGGTCCCCATGTGGGTCTCCAGGCTAAAATCCTGGAAGCATCCTATTCTCTCCTGACTCGGGTGATTCAGCCTGTCCTCCAAAACCTACACCCACAGAGCTCAGGCTCCGGCAAAGGCCCCCCTGCGAGTTGAGTCCAAATCAGCGTCTCTTCTCACCCCTGCACAGGGACACCCATTCTGTCCTTGGGAGGCTACAAAATGTGTAACCCTCTTGTGCGCCATCACTCATCTGACAGCTACAAACACTAACCGGGTCCCCGTGCCCAGCTCAGCTCTTCTCTAGTTGCCTAGAGTCTGGGACACTTGGCAGGCACGCAGACTATATATTCATCTACTGATCCACTGAGATGCTTGCTTTGAATGTTATTAAATAAAACGTCTTCCATGCCCTCAACCGCCTGTCGCTTTTCACATCCTCTGCCCTCCTGGGGTCCCCCCTTTGCTCTGGTCTGGTGTATCCATTTCCCTCAGATGATGTGTCATCCTCCTGCTGAGTCCTCCCTGTGACACTATGTCCTCCCTGTCCTGGACTATCACCCTGTGACCCCCTTGAGAATGTGTTCCACACCAGCGGCTACTGCTGCACTTTTTAACAGCCTCATCAATTTTACCTTGTATGCTTGATCAGAAGCATGTAAGGACATAATAGGCCATATATAGAAGAAAACATACATGTTTGGATATTAGAAATTATGACTACATTTTTATTATATGTTCTCATCCCTTTTCTTCAAGTATTTGTTTTTTTTTTTTTCTTTCTCCACTTATTTAACCAAATACAGTCTTGATTTTCCTTTCTAGTGTATGATTTTCTCTCCTCTTTGATAAGCCAGTAGCTTCTCATCCATGCCACAGATGGAGCCTAGGGCCCAGCACCAGGGCCTCCAACCAAAGTCACTCACCTTTCGTCAAACCTCTTTAAGTGTGGCTGTGTCGTTGGTTACAAATCCACCCAAACTAAACTGACGCAATCCAGCCCATTCCTGTGGGGCTTGGTCTGATCACTGTGAGGTCAGACAGCGTGCCTAATAAGCACACGCACCTTAAGAATGCGATGATGAACGCATAGAACAAATGTATTACAAATTCCGATCTAAATAGACATATCTGTAGTCCTAGCAATGTAAGAGCCTCCTGGGAAGCCCTGGGTCACTGCACCACTTCCTGACAGTTAAAGACACAAGTTTCTTCTATAATCTACGAAAGGTTAAATATGTGGAGAAAGAAAAAAAAAAATCCAAATACTCGAAGAAAAGGGATGAGAATGTACAAATAAAAATGTAGTCATAATTTCTAATATCCAAGCATGCATGTTTTCATCTATATATGGGCCTAGTATGTCTGTATTTAGAAACTCACATAATCTTCAGAAGGACTCTGGAAGTTAAGTACTGGGGTGATCCCCACCTAAAGAGGGGAACTGTCTTCCCGAAGCTCGTAGAGCTGGTAAACGGCAGAGACAGGATTTGAACCCAAGGCAGCTGGCTCTCGAGTCTGTTCTTTCAGCCACTGAAGGTCAATTTTACCTTTTACCTTTTTATGTATGCTGTTCTACAGACTTTCTACATCATCTTCAACAACCACTGCTGTTGAAAGTCTGTTCTTTCAACAACATGTGCTACCTCTTGATTATTAGAGTAAAAAAGCCACTGTAAACAAAAAATGTTAAAACCTATATCTCAATTTTTTAATTTAAACTGAAGCCAATCTGCTTACTTGGCACACGGACCAATGAGGTAAGTTCACAGGTGGGGTCTCCCGTAGGAATTGCCTCTACTGGGGTCTATGACCCCTGACGACTGCCCCCCAGCAGACTTTTATTGAAGGACCATGGGAAAAAGTATATATGGTCAGGCAAAACCACCACAAGCTCATCTTGCTGCCCTACTGAGAGTACGATGGGTTTCATAATGGACACCATTGGCCTCTACCGAGAAATAAAGACAAGAAAGGTCTGCTGATGCTTTAGATCTTGGTGTCTGAAAGCAAGATGGGCTCAAGAATCACACGCAGCCGCCATTAGCAGTCCTCCTCCTTGCCCCGTGCCTCTTGCATCTTTGAGTAACAGCTTCGGTGTTACAGTAAAGATTTACAAACATCACATAGAGGACCGCAGAGGTGATTTGCTCAGTTGATGAGGTGTGGGCAGAAGTTGTGCTTGGCACTTGCCTGCGTCCTTGGCAGTAGATTAAATAGTAGCGCCACATAGTGACACACGGAGGATCTTAATAAATGCTTGATGACTAATGGTCTCACATGCTCTTAGAGCTGCTCCACTTGAAAAAGCAGAGAGCAATAAATATCATTAAATCAATTAAAAATATTTATCAGGTGACTAATTGCAAAGTCCTACGGTCAGTTTGGGAATTTAAATCTTTAAGGTCTTGAACACATGCAGTATAGGGACCTTGGTGCACACTCTCTCATGGACAAATGACATGGTGTCTGCCTTCAAGAAGCTTAAGATATACTTGAAGAGGCAAGATACTCACATATAAAAACTGCAAAAATACAAGGCAGTGTATTTCAAAGGGGAGGAACAGGTAACCAGTGCCCCCAAGAATTCTGAAGAAAAGAACCAGGGTCAAAACAGTCAGCAATGGCTTCCAGGGAAAGGCAAACTTGTTCTAGAATCTGGACAGGTGAAAGAAAAGAGAAAGCACAGCCCATATGTCATAACATAAGCGCCGTGAGCAGGGATGTTTTTTGCATGTTTTGCGTTTGCAGATATATCCCTGAAAGTGCCTAGCCAACAGCAGACCCTAAATCTATGCTGAAGGAAGGAGAGGACTGACCTGCAGACAGGAAGCATGGACAAGGTGTGGAGGTGTGCATGGGAGGGAGGTGGGGTTCATAAGGCAGGCGGGCCTGCCTGGGGCTGAGGGTTCATTACTGGGAAGTAGAGGAAGAGGAGGTAAGAGAGGTGGTCCAAGGTCAGATTCAGAATGTGGCACATGGTGGCTCATGCCTGTAATCCCAGCACTTTGGGAGGCAGGAAGATCACTTGAGGGCAGGAGTTCAAGGCTGCAGTGAGTTATGATTGCACCACTGCACTTCAGGCCTGGGAAAGACAGCAAGATCCTGTCTCTAAAAATTAATTAATCAAAAAAAAAAAATTTAAAGAACAGTCTTTAATGGATAGGAAAATGGCCCATTTTATATTTGCAATGAATTTCACTTGGCATTTGCTAGATGGCCCTTAGTAAGTCTCCTCCCAAAGAAGCATGACACCTCCATTCTCCAAAAACATTTATAAGTTCATGGCGGCTCCCAGGAGGGAAGGGATGCTGACAATATGGTCAGACGTGGCTTCCCCCAGGGACTTCTCGGCCTCCTATCACAGCTCAGAAGTCTGTGGTGTCAAGATTCTCTCCCCTTTTCAAGACTGCACCAATCGGGGAGAAAACAATCCTAGTCTGTGACAATATTCCACTAAACCTCCTTTTGAGTCAAAACACACTTATAAAATACAGCACATGAGATCCTAGCGTATGGCTGAGGTCAGAGTAACGATGAATGGGTACCACTCCTATATTCATTGTTCAACATCAGCATCTGTGTCATTCAAGGCAAAGAGGGAAAGAGGACCAGGAGAATAAAGAAAGATGGTTATTTCTGATATGAGAAAAGCGCCATCAAGGAAGCATGGAGGGAACTGAGAGGTGCTTCAGGAAGGAAGAGGCACTGAGGCGGCCCCGTAGGATGGGCGAGTAAAGGGGTGAGAAGAGGAAAGATGAGAGTGGCTTTCCAGGCAGCAAGGCAGTATGAACAGAGACGATGTGGTTAGACAGTCTAAGATGTTTCGGAGAGTGGCTGGTGGTAGATTCAGCATGGCTGGGTTGAAGGGATTCTATGAAGGAGACTGGTAGCAACGAGGCCAAAGAGTCAGTCAGGCAGGGATAAAGATAACATTAAATACATGGAGAATGGCATTAAAGGTTTCTACAGGGGAGATGTTCCTCATGCTGAATGTTTAGGTTATGCAAGCAACAGGGTATAGGATTCATACAAAGGAAAAGATAATTACTGAGGCAAGGTAAAAGCCTACTGTGAGAGAGTGGACAAGATGGAGAGTGCTCAACCAGGGAACAGAGAGAAGCAGAGAGAGGTGCTTATAAAAATTATAGATAACTTTCCTGTTTCACAAAAGTACTATCCGACATTTCCAACATGAAATCCTGGAATTCTATCAGAAATGCATTTCTAGGAGTTTTACAACGCACCTAACACTACCTCCTCAGCATCTATCGAAAAGACTATCTGTGCTCTAGCAGTAGCCTGACATTTGGAATAGTGCCCAGGGTAGAATATTAGCGCAAACTGAGAAATAAAGGGAAGAGGAGAAATTCTCTAAACAAAAACCCCTGGGCACCAATAACAGATTAGACTTTCTTAGTTGCATAAAATTGATTTTTTTTAAAAAAGACACATATTAAAAACTCAACAAAAGCAGTTTGGAAAACAGAAAGTTCCTACATTTTCAGGGCCTTTATAGCCCAGGATTGACTACGTTTAAGTGCATATTTGTAATGGTGGAAGAAACCATTTCAATTAAATTGGGTAAGATTTCCTTGCACTGCATATGCAAGAAAACTAAATATTTAAAAAGGTACACTTGGTGTTCTTACAAGTATTAGGGAGCATCACTATGAACATGAAGTGAAGAACATTGCTATTCTGTTACTTAAATTCTCAAAAGTCTTTGGATCAGTCAATTCTCATAGGATTGGGAACACTGAATGAGTGCAGGTGAGAGCTGGAGGAGACACGGAAAGACGTCTAGTACATCATCACTTGATTGAATATAATCCTAGAGCCCAAAGTGGGAAGGTGACTTGCCCAGGTTGCAAAGATTTACTGGCAAAACCAGAACTAGCACTGAGGTCCTCTGATTCTCAGTGTTGGTGTCCCTCCGTTACTCCACAACACCTCCTTGTAAAATATATTAAAAGAAAAGTCAACTCTAAGGCTTTTCCAGATGCACTTTGTGTTGTGTTTTGTTTTGTTTGAGACGGAGTCTCGCTCTGTTGCCCAGGCTGGGGTGCAGTGGCGCAATCTTAGCTCACTGCAACCTCTCTACCTCCTGGGTTCAAGTGATTCTCCTGCCTCAGCCTCCCAAAGTGCTGGGATTACAGACGTGAGCCACTGCGCCCAGCCCCAGGTGCACTTTGGATAAAAAATTATACATTAAGTGTGCAGATATCCAATGTTTTCCATACCACATTATGGTATAAACTATTTTTCTGCCCTAAATTTGTCTAATCAATATCCAGAGAAGACACGTAAGGAAAAGATGAAAGTAAAATGAGGGAAAACTGAGGAGCTTATGATTTTTCAGTTAAAAAGCCAGACTCTAAATTGCTGTTTTAACATTAAACAATAAGAAAACAATGAGACAGCACAGAAAAATGAAATGTTGCCCTTCTCCATTACAATTTTATTACATAGCATTTGGATTTATGGACTATTTCTTTCCAACCTACTGGGTTAAAACACGCCTGAGTATATCTCAGACGTTTCTATCTAGTGCCTGTATTTACACTGCAGAGGATAATGGTGGAGGCCCACAGAAGCCCCCAATATGCAGAGGAAGAACAGTTAGACTCTACTGTGAAGACGCCCTGAAATTCACACAGTCTATGCATTCTACTCTTTGATAGACCCCTGATTGTCCTAATAACAAAAGTTCAAAACTTTGTTTACAATGAACACCATTCAATATTACTTTCCAAAATGTACAAGTGAACTGACCCCTTAGGGAGACCATCCACATTTATCTGGAGGTTGTATAAACCTGCCAGAGTATGGCCCCAATCCCTTGGGACAAATATGCCCCCAATTTGAGAAACAACAACTACATCTAAAAATATGCCCTAAAATGGCATTTCCCAATTAGTTTTCAAAACTATCATCAGTATTTCTGTTGCTTTAAACATATACCGCCAATGAGTCCTAGAGCTCTTTTAGCTGGAATTAGTTAGAAGGTCAAAGAGCTGAGAAACTGAGTTACTTTGTCACCGGGTTATTTAATTAGAACAAAGTTATCCTCTCTGTGGGTTGCATTCCTTCTCTGCAAGATGGAATCGGGGAAAAAAATATGAAGGTTGCAAAGGCTGCCATATTTTTGCAAAGCAGACATAGCAACAGAATCAACCTCTGACCTCAAGGTGCTTCCAATTAAGTGAGGAATGAAAAGTAAACATACATGAAAAGAAAGTATCACAATACTTCTAAAAAAAAAAACTACGAATAAGAGGGAAAAAAATCACTCCAAACTAAGTCCAGACAGAGTGTAAAGTAAAGAAATACTGACCAAACATTCTCATCACAAGGCTGAACTTGGCATGACCAGGCTGAATTTGTACTTCTCACAGTCCCCAATGGCACCAGCTGGAAGGGGCAAGCCACAATGGAACACCAGTTCAGGGGGGTTTGCAGGGGCCTTCCAAGGGCTGCTTTCCTGACACCTCCGCATCCGGGGACAGGCTCCTAATGTCCACCTCTGTCCCTACTGACAAGGATGACAACAGGATCCGGACTGTTGTGTTCACCTGGTGAAAGTATAGTTACTTTCAGCACCCAAAAACAACCCAATATTCGCTGGCTTAAAAATAAACGTTATTTGGGCTTTGGTCTCCCCTATACCTTTCGTATCACAATCACTAACTTCTACACTCCCACTAACATCTTTAATGTACATTAGCCTCGTCCTCAGTATCACCTCCCTATATCACCTCATGGAAGTTGGATCATGCATTTTTGTTTATAAAGCTAGAAAATGTCATAAAATCCTGATGTCAAAAAGTAAAAACTCGTCATAATTTATCTCTCTGAATGAATAAAAATAACATAATTTGTTTTCTAAGATCACAGTGATTATACAGTCATCAATATTTGTGCTGTCAAATCGAGTAGCTACTAGATGTGTGTGGCTCTTTAATTATAAGTTAACTTAAATTAAATAAAATTAAAATATTAGTTCCTCAGGAATAACACTGGCCAAACATTCTCATCACAAAGGTGAACTCGGCATGACCAGGTCTAAAATATTAGTTACCGAGGAACTAACATAAGACCTGAAATATAAGACCTAACAATACATTTAGAATCTGGATTTTTAACTAAAAAATCATAAGCTCTCAGTTTTTCTCCTATTACTTTCATCTTTTCCTTCCTTGTCTTCTTAGAATATTGATTATAAGAACTTAGGGCAGAAAAAGTTTATGCCACAGTGTGGTATCCAACTTTCTGAGGAACTCATATTTAATTTTATTTAAATTAACCAAAAATTAGGAACTAATATTGTTAGTTCCTAATATTTAAAATAATAATAAAATATTATTACAAGTGCTCAATAGCTACATGTAACTAGTATTTACGATGCTGGACGGAGCAGATAGACAACATTTTCATCATCTCAGAAAGTTATACTGGACAGTACTGATCTGGTTAATCAATAGGCAATCAGAAGAATATCGGTGATATGGTTTGGATCGGTGTCCCTGCACAAATCTCATGTCAAATTGTAATTAATTCCCAATGTTAGAGGTGGGGCCTGGTGGGAGGTGACTGGAGCATAGGCGCGGAGTTCTCATGAATGAGTTAACAACATCTCCTCGGTACTGTTCTTGTGATACTGCGTGAGTGAGTTACTGTGAGATCTGGTTGTTTAACAGTGTGTAGCACCTACCCCCTGTACCCCCAACCTTTTTGTTTCTCCTGCTCTGGCCATGGAGACACGGCAACATGCTGGCTCCCCCTTCGCCTTCTGCCATGACTGTAAGTTCCCTGAGGCCTCACCAGAACCAGATCCTGCTGTGCTTCCTCTACAGCCTGCAGAGTCACAAGCCAATTAAATCTCTCTGCTTTATAAATTACCCAGTCTCAGGTATTTCTTTATAGCAATGCGAGAACAGAATAATAAAATTGGGTACCATTCACTTTTGCCAAGAAAATTCATATTTTTAATATAATTTTAAAAATTAACATATACAAAATTGAGGCCTCTTTGGATGTACAAATTCTGTAAGTCTTAACACATGTGTAGATTTGCCTCCTTGCCACTGCTCAGGATAGAATCAGATATGGAATTGCTCTATCACCCCAAAGAACTCCTTCGTGTTATGCCTTACACACTTCCAATCCCTGGAAACCACCGTTATATTATTTTTCCTTATCATTTTGCCATTTCTAGAGTGTCATATAAATGGAATCATATAGCAGGTAACTTTTGGAGACTGGCTTCTTTCACTGAGCCTAATGTTAAAATGTATTCACGCTGTTGCATGTACTAGAAATGGGATTGCTGGATCATATGGTAAGGATATGTTTAACTTCATCAGAAACTACTGAAGTAGGATTGCTTTGGCTATTCAGGCTCTTTTTTAGTTCCTGGAGGCATCACATTACCTGATTTCAAATTATACTACAAGGCTATAGTAACCAAAATAGCATGGTACTAGTACAAAAATAGACACATAAATCAATGGAACAGAATAGAGAACCAAGGAATAAAGCCATATAACTACAACCAACTAATCTTTGACAACATTGACAAAAATATACAACCCTGGGGAAAGGACACCCTATTCAGTCAATGGTGCTGGGAAAATTGGAAAGCCAATATGTAGAAGAATAGAACTGGACTCCTATCTCACTCCATATACAAAAATTAAATCAAGATGAATTAAAGATTTAAATATAAGACTTGCAACTATTAAAATCCTAGAAGAAAACCTAGGAAAAACTCTTCTGGACATTGGTCAGAGCAAAGAATTTATGACTAAGTCCTCAAAAGGAAATGCAACAAAAAACAAAAACAGACCAATGGCACTTAACTAAACTAAAAAGCTTTTGCACAGCAAAAGAAATAATCAACAGGGTAAACAGACATCCTACACAATGGGAGAAAATATTTGCAAACTATGCATCCAATGGAGGGCTAATAGCCAGAATCTACAAGGAACTCAAAAAACTCAACAAGAAAGAAACAAGTAACCCCATTAAAAAACGGACAAAGGACGTCAACAGACATTTTTCAAAAAAACAGGCAAGAGACCAACAAACATATGAAAAATATCACTGATCAACGGATGTTGTGAGGATGTGGTGAAAAGGAAATGCTTATACACTGTCTGTGGGAATGTAAATTAGTACAACCTCTATGGAAAAGAGTATGGCAATTTCTCAAAGAACTAAATATAGAACTACCTTTGATCCAGCAATCCCACTACTGGGTGTCTACCCAAAAGAAAAGAAATAATTTTACCAAAAAGACACCTGCACTTGGATGTTTATTGCAGCACTACTCATAAGAGGAAAGATATGGAATCAACCTAAGTGTTCATTAACAGATAACTGGACTAAAAATGTGATACACACACACGCACACACTACACACACACACACCACACACACACATACACACCCCCCCACACACACACAAAATGGAATGCTACGCAGCCATAAAAAAGAATTAAATCATGTCTTTTGCAGCAACATGGATAGAACTGGAGGCCATTATCCTAAGTGAACTTACTCAGAAAGTCAAAAACTTACTTACAGTACAGTTGTAAGTGGGAGCTAAACAACAAGTGCATAGGGACACGTGGAGTGGAACAACAGACATTAAAGACTCTGAAAGGTAGGAGGGTAGGAGGGGAGTGAGGGATCAAATATTACCTGTTAAACTGCTTATTGGGTACAATGTACACTGTTTGGGTGACGGTTACACTAAAAGCGCAGACTTTACCACTACACAATATATCCATTTAATACAACTACAATGATATCCCTAAATCTATAAAAATAAAAATAAATTTTAAGAAACTACTGAACTATTTTCCAGACTGGCTATACAATCTTGCATCTAACTGGCAACGCCATTCTAGGAACTTTTTCTGTAAGTTTCTTGGGATTATCTATGTGGTCAATCAAGTTGTTTGCAAATAGGCAGTTTTATTACAGCTTGTAGGCCTTTCATTTCTTTTTCTTACCTTATTCCAGTGGATAAAAACTTCAGTATTGTGTTCAACACAAATGGTAAATGTGAACATCCTTGCCCTGTTTCCAGTCTTAAAGGGAGGGTATTAGGTCTTTCACCATCAAGCATGATGTCAGCTACAGGGTTTCTTTTTCTTCAACTTTTATTTTAGATACGGGGGTATATGTGCAAGTTTGTTACATGAGTATATTGTATGACACTGAGGTTTGGGGTATGAGTGATCCTGTCATCCAGATAGTGAGCATAGTACTCTATAGGTAGTTTTCAATCCATGCCCTCTTCCCTCCCTCCCCATCTAGTAGTCCGCAGTGTCTATTGTTATCATAGCTGCAGATTTTTGTGGACGTTCTTTATCAGGTCAAGGAAGTTTCCTTTTAATCCTACATAGATTGTTGAGAGTTTTTATCATGAATGTATGTTGAATTTTGTCAACTGCTTTTTCTGAATCTGTTAATATTATCATGTGATTTTTTTCTTCCTTGGTATGTTAATATGGTACATTACATTGACCTTTTTTTTTGAGACATAGTCTCACTCAACTGCCTAGGCTGGAGTGCAGTGGCACAACCTAGGCTTGCTACAACCTCCACCTCCCGAGTTCAAACAATTGTCCTGCCTCAGCCTCCTGTGTAGCTGGCACTACAGGCACGTGCCACCACGCTAAGCTAATTTTTGTATTTTTTAGTAGAGATGGAGTTTCACCATGTTGGCCAGGATGTTCTTGACCTCTTGACCTTGTGATCTGCCTGCCTCGGCCTCCCAAAGTGCTGGGATTACAGGTGTGAGCCACTGTGCCCAGCCCTACATTGACTGATTTTCAAATGCTGAATTAGCCTTACAGTCCAAGGCTAAATCCACTTGGTCATGATTTG
Organism: Chlorocebus sabaeus; assembly: GCF_047675955.1. Taxonomy (NCBI): domain Eukaryota; kingdom Metazoa; phylum Chordata; class Mammalia; order Primates; family Cercopithecidae; genus Chlorocebus; species Chlorocebus sabaeus. Next base: position 134,621,739 of record NC_132910.1, on the reverse strand, counting down.
TTATTCTTTTTATATATTGCCTAATTTTATGTACTAATATTAATATTTCGTGAAGGATTTCTGCATCTATGTTCCTAAGAGACATTGGTCTGTAGTTTTCTTTTACTGCACTAACTTTCTTTGGTTTGGTAACCAGGATAATGCTGGCTTCACAAAACAAGTTGAGAAGTGTTGCCTCCTCTTTGATTTTTTGAAAAAGATCTTATAGAATTGATGTCATTTCTTCCATAAAGGTTTGGTAGAGAATTCTACCAGCGAAACCATTCAGACCTGGAGTTTTTTAGGTTTTGATTTTTGAGCTTTTGGTAAAGATTTAATTACAAATTGAATATATTGAGATATAAAGGGGTATTTTGGGGTGAGTTTTGGTAACCTCTTCTTTCTAGGATTTGGTCCATTTTATCTATATTGTTGAATTTATGTGCACGGAGCTGTTGATGGTATTTACTTATTATATTTTTGTGGGGACTATAGTGATATGCCCTCTTTCATGCCTTACATTGGTAATTTATGTCATATTTCCTTGTCAATCCGGCTAGAGGTTTATCAGCTCTAGATATACTTTAAAAACCAGATGTTTAATTTTATTGGTTTTCTCCACTATTGTTGTTTTCAAATTCATTGATATCTACTCTTTATAAAATTTCCTTCTTTCTGCTTGCTTTAGACTTGTTTTGCTCTCTTCTTTTTCTAGTTTCTTTAGGTGGAAGTTTAGATTGCTCACTGCAGTTCTTTTTTTCTTTTCTAATACGAGGGTTTAATCCTCCATATTTCCCTCTAAGTCCTGCTTTAGCCACTTCATATGAATTACGACATATTGCATTTTCAATTTTGTTCACTTCAAAATATTTTCTGCTTTCTCTGAGACTTTGATTCACAGATCACTTAGAAGTATGTTGTTTAATTTCCTAGTATTTAGAGATTTATCAGTTATCTTTCTTTCGTTGATTTCTAGTTAAATCTCCTTATGATAACTACTTTTGATTATTTCAATTCTTTTAATAATTTTTAGGTTTGTTTTATGTCTCTGGCTATCATCTATTTTTGTGAATGCTCTCTGAGGATTTTAAAGGGATGTATATTCTGCTATTTGAGGGAGGAACACTTTGTAAATGTCAATTAGCAAGTCTGATGGTATTGTTCAATTTTTCCATATCCTTACTGCTATTCTATCTACTTGTTCTTGCAATTATTGGGGAAGCTGTGTTGAAGCCCCTAACTATAATTGTCCATTTTTCCTTTCAGTTCTATTCTGTTCCATGTACTTTGAAACTTTGTTATTAGGTACATACACTTTTTTAATGCTTTCTATGTCATCATGGTGAACTTACCCATTTTTCTTTATGTAATGTTCTTCTTTATCCCTGGTAATTTTTCTTGCTCTACAGTCTACTATTTCTGATATTAATATGGCCCCTCCAGCTTCCTTATGATTAGTGTATATCTCTTTACTTTTTACTTTTAAGACATTCATTATATTTAAAATGTATTACCTGAAGATAGCATATCCATTCTGACAATCTCTGTCATTTAATTGGTATGTTTAGACCATTTATATTTAATGTAATTATTTATACACTGGAATTTAAGTCTACCCTTTATTATTTATTTTAGGTTTCTTCCCTCATTTTGTTCCTGTTTTTCCTTTCCTACTTTTATTTGAATTATTTGAATATTTTCAGTGCTCTATTTTTATTTATCTATTGAGTTTTTACTATATTCCTTTGTATGGTGTCTTTAGCTGTTGCTCTACACATTTCAATATATATACTTACCTTTTCACAGTCTACTTAGAATTAATATTTTACTACTTCAAGTGGTAAATCTTACCACCATTTTAGTCCCTTTAACCTCTTCTCTTTACGTTACAATTGTCATATGTGTTACATCTATATACAATGAAACTCTACCCATGCTATAATATTTGCTTTCCATTATTATACTTTTATTTATTTATTTATTTATTTATTTTGAGACGGAGTTTCACTCTGTCACCAGGCTGGCGTGCAGTGGCACGATCTCAGCTCACTGCCACCTCTGCCTCCCAGGTTCAAGCAATTCTCCTGCATCAGCCTCCTGAATAGCTGGGACTACAGGCACATGCCACCGCGTCCAGCTAATTTTTGTATTTTTAGTAGAGACGGGGTTTCCCCATGTTGGCCAGGATGGTCTTGATCTCTTCACCTCATGATCTGCCCACCTCAGCCTCCCAAAGTGCTGGGATTACAGGCATGAGCCACCACACCCCGGCCTATTATACATATTTTAAAGAAGTGAAGAGAATAATTATATTTACTCAGATATTACTACTGTTGCTTTTCTTTTTCTCTTGGTGTTTCAAGTTTTCCTCTGTTATAATTTTCTGTCTATCAGCATTTCTTTTAGAGCAAGTCTTCTGGCAGTGAATTACTGCTTTCTTTTATTTGAGAATATCTTTTTTTTAACCTTTGTATATAAAGAATATGCTCACTGGTTATTTTAAAAATAGTATTCCACTTTATTTTGGCCTTTGTGGTTTCTAACAGAAAATCTTCAGTCATTCAACTTGTTCTATTACATGTTATGTATCATTGGTATATCTAAACATACCAATTAAATCTGCAGTAATTCAACTTGTTCTATTATATGTCATGTAGCATTTTTCCCTATCTGCTTTCAATATTTTTCTCTCTTTAGTTTTCAACAGTTTATGATGTGTCAGGGTATGCATTTCTTTGATTTTAGCCTGTTTAGGTTTGTTCAGCTTCTTAAATTTAAAAGCTTACATCTTTGACCAAATTTAGTTGCCAACCATTATTTCTTCAAATCACACCGTTTTAGGAACTTTGATTACACAAATGTTGGACATTTTTAGTATGGTCTCACACATCCCTGAAGCTCTATTTACTTTTTTTTTTCAATCTTTTTTTCTCTGTTGTTGAGATTGAATAATTTCTATTGATTTATCTTCAAGTCCACTGCCTCTTCTCTATTATCTTCATTGTTATTGAGCCCACCCATGAATTTTTATTTTTGATTATTATGTATTTCAAATATATTCTAAAATTACCACTCGGTTCTGCATTATATAATCTATTCCTGCACTTCTGGGGCCATGATTAGAATAATTGATTTAAATCTTTGATAATTCCAACATCTGTGACACCTCAGTATTTGCAACTGTTAATTGTTCTTTCACATACAAATTGAGATTATCCTAGTTCTTCATATGCTGGCTAATTTTCAGTAATGCTGATTATTATATCATGAGAGTCCGAGTCTTTAAATCCTAAGGACAATGTTGATTTTTTTTTTAAGCACGTGATCAACATTGTTAAGTTCAGGCTGCAATTTCCAAACTACCTTCTGTCAGCTGAATGTCACTTCAGTGCAGAAAGCCTTTGCAATGCTATTTGGATCTGTCTTACGTGCATACCATGCAGTGGTCACCCTGGGACCTGTATGATCTAGTTCATATTTCAGCTCTCATAGCATTTGTAGTGCTGCTTAGAGTCAGATCCAAACATGCACAGCTCAGAAGTGAGTCCAGGAGTACACACAATGTTTTATGCAATAGCTCTCTTGATCCTCTCTGTGATCTCCCCAGTACCTTCCAGTACCCTAGGGCCCCTTTTCATGGTCCTTCTGCTAGAACGCTGGGGTTTAGTTGCCTTGCTCAGCCACATACTTCTAGCACAACTGCATTTCAGTGTGGTGTCAAATGGCAGAAGGACAGAGAGGGAAGAAAAGCAATGGGAATTCGCCCCATGCTCTTAGGACTACGGTTCCCTTCATCAGAAAGAAGGATATCCTCCTCTCCCAGCATGCACAGTTTTGGATATCTGCCCAGCCCTACGCTGCTGTGCAGAACTGGCTATGGGCTGGGAAGGGAGAGAATGAAGACGGTGGCTTCTTCCACTCACTCTGAAGTTAGCACTCCCCTTTCTTGCTTCTCAGGTCAGGAAGCAAGGGCTTCCCTTGAAGATCTTTCTGTCCACACCAGTATGACCTACTGGATTTTGGGCTACCTCGGAGTCTATGTCAGGTGATACAGTTTAGTGGAACTTCAAATTCTGATCTCTTCCCCACCGTGCCTGCTGTGCCATGCATTCTGTCCACGGTCTCAGCTACATGCTGTCTCTTGCTCAGAAGCAGAATCCATAACTACTTTTTATTCTTTGAAATAGCACTGTTAGCAGGAGAAGCAAATATGTTCACTTTGGACTTTGTTTTCCTTTTATAAAGACTTACTTTTATTTTAGGACTGTTGCCATTGAGATTTTTTTTTAAGTTTTATTTTAGCCTCAGAAAATATCATTTCACTTCATCCACTCTCACATACCAGACACTTAGCCTTTTCCCACCTCTGTGATAATGGTGGACAGATATGGGTAACTCAAAGTTAGCTTCCTTTTTGTGGTTCTGGCCTCTTTGGCCAACTATATTCTTTAGAGTTACTAATGAGAAGCCAAACTGATTGACATGAGTGCCATCCTCTCTTTCCCCAAGTCCACCCTCTGGCCAGAGGTACTAATGAGCTTTGTCATCAGTGTTAGGTGGATCAGGAGACAGGAGACACCCACATGACCCACAGACCAGATCATTAGTGTCAAATGTAATTACTGAGTTCATTGTTTCCCTTTCTGACCCTCTCCTATCCACGTCGCACACACAATAGTGATGGGTGCTTTCAAAAATTCACCTTAGCCCTGGCTGAGGGCACTACAACAGAGAAGAGAAACAGGTATGGCCTGAGACTTTGCCTCAATAATGTTCAGTCCTCCTACTTTTACTTCAAACTGTTGGTATTTGTGGTCCTTAGAAGAGTATCACACAAGTTTGTATACTATATGAACATGATTGGCTTCTATACTCAACACAAAAGTTCTACCAAAAAACTCCTCAAACATTACATCTTGACAGTTACACTACCATGCACAAATAACCTGACCCCAAAATTCTAATGGCCTTCTCACTGGGGGATATGACCCCAGAGGTTATACTAAAAAGAGCTCCAAGAAGGCCATGTTCATATCATATATATTAGTATGTCATAGTGAGGGCAGTTTACTGATAATAGGACAGCCTGTTGAACAGAAATATTGAGTATTTGGCAGGATGAATGGACAAGGTATATTTATAATTCTACTCAATTAGACAGTGAAGTCTGAAAGTCAATATATGCAGTATGAGCAGATTTGCAAGAAAAGGTTTATGGGTAATAGATAAACTTTCTTACTCAACCCAAATGAGGATTTTAATTTCTGGCTACTGGCAGCAGCACTTTGACGAGGGAGCCAGTGGGGATAGGGACGAAGGTAGCTCAGCCCAAAGTGCTCCATGGAGATGCCTCCTGCTGAGAGCGGGAGCCACCTGAACATTCTCCTTGTGTGTATGTGGTGGCTGCCCTTCCTCCTGTGTGATTCCTTGTGACACTTAACAGTTCATCCAGGCAAGGGTCCAGTCGGGGGCAGTGATGTGGCCTGGGCCACAGAACGGGGCCCCACGGGCTCCTCCTCAGTGAGTGGCAAACTGTGCTTCATCTGATTGGCACAGTGGCACTCCCTGAGGAGCACCCAACCCAACTGAGAAAACAATGCTCACCGTCCAGCTTGTGGCTGGGCCATCACTTAGACTGAATTATCAGCATGGACATTGCTGATAGACTTCAGAGAACGAAGGCTACCACAGATGTCAATGATACCACATTTGACACCACTGTTTGACTGAAGCCATGAGAAATTGTAAAGAAAACAAAAGCTGATTTCTAACTCAACCTAGGAACAGAAAATTCAGTGGGAACTACACACACGTACATACACACAGACACATACACACACACACACGTACATGTAGTTATAGACTGAGATTGAGAAACCTAGCAAGACAGTATAAAGCGTTTTCTCGTGTCTGGGCCAAGAGCAACGCAGCACAGTCTCTATTGAGAGGGGAATGGCTGATGGATCAGCTCCTTTATGCTTTGTTCAGATCTGTGGCCCTAAATCAATAGTTTCCCCAACACAAGATATGTAAATTTAACACCTAAAACCTGCAACTATGGCCGGGTGTGGTGGCTCACACCTGGAATCTCAGCACTTTGGGAGATTGAGGTGAGAGGATCTCTTGAGTCCAGGAATTCAAGGCCAGCCTGAGCAACATAATGAGATCCCATCTCTACAGAAAACGTTTAAAAATGAGCCAGGTGTGATGGTGCATGTCTGGAGTTCCAGCTACTTAGGAGGCTGAGGTGGAAGGATGACTTGAGCCCAGGAGTTGAAGGTTGCAGTCAGCTATGATTGTGCCAGTGCACTCCAGCTTGGGTGACACAGTAAGACCCTGTCTCAAAAAAACCCCTGCAACCCTGAAAATGGTAAGTTCAAAGTTAGCAGGTTATGAATAAGCAGAAATCTAGCGGGGTATGGTAGCTCACACCTATAATCTCAGGGCTTTGGGAAGCTGAGGTGGGAGGGTGGCTTGAGCCTGGGAGTTCAAGACCAGCTTGGGCAACAAAGCAAACCCTGTTGCTGTATTTTAAAAAATAATTTTAAATACAAAACAGGCTAATTTTTAAAAGTGTTTCCAAATATGTGGCTGGGCAATTATTTAGACAGAATTATCAGCATGGACATTGCTGATAGACTTCAGAGAACGAAGGCTACCACAGATGTCAATGATACCACATTTGACACCACTGTTTGAAGCCAAACATATTCTATATTTAGAATTAATTAATAATTAATTATTTAATAATTTAGAATGAATAATTCTATATTTAGAATTAATATAAATTCATTCTAAATTTACAAAAGCTATCAATAAAAGTTGTCTATAAGCTCTTTTATAATAAAAAACCACGGTGCGTTTTCTTCCTTCCACATTTTACTTTTATCCCACCCCTGCTGGTAAGTCACTGCCGTAACAAGCTCTTACTGTCTGTTCATGTAACATGTACACTGATGAAGCAGACTACATTCTTAATCATCTGTTCAGATTAGCAGATTTTTCTGTTAACTTTCAAAAATCCACATGCCTGCCACATTCATATTTTGCAATAAAGGAGTCAATTCTCATAGGAACAGCAAAACTGGCCTCTTTAAAATTCCACACCTCATAAAAGGCTTGTTTTAAGAACAAACAATTGATGAAGAAAGACAGCATTCCCAATGTGATACCATATCCTATTACTTTACACTAGAATCTAAAATATTCTTGCCTATACAGCTTAAAGTCATATGTACTTTTCAGGCAGTGCCAGGGCAAAAAAGAAAAAGGAAGTCATATGTACTTAATTATTGAAAGTCTTTAAAATATCCTTCTTGTATTATACCATTTACTTTCTATCCTTTCTATCCACCCTCCCCTCCTCCCGCCAAACCCCTGCCACCCACTCCTCTGCAACCCAACCTACTCTCAGAAAAGAAAAAAACATCCCCTGGCAACAAAGATCCTTTTGATAACTTGGCTTGGGCCACAAAGTGGTCCGGAAAAAGGGTTGGTCTTTTCAGCCCTGCGTTTGTAGCAGCGAAGGTGGCAGGATTTCTGTCTCCCAAGCTGTCCTGGGCTGGTCACCTGGGAGCAGGTAGACAACAGCTGGACCAGTACTTTGTAATTCTGGCCAGATTCTGTAGGTCTGTGCTTGTGCTTGTGTGGACAATTATTTTAACAGTCTACAATGAAAATAAAGAAAGATAAGACCACAAAGAAAATTTCTCATAAAGATAACTAAACTTGATCAAAAATTGTCTTTTAATTATGCTCTTCTTCGTGTGTGTGTGTATGTAGGTACATGCATGTGTGCATGTTTAAATGTCTTCTTTTTTAATGCAGTAATGGTGATAAGAGATGACAGATTTTTTTTAAAAGCACTTGCTTGCCAGAACTAAAAGCTGGCAACCTATAGTGATCCACACAAATTTTATTGAAGTGTTCTTTGAACATGAAGTCCAAAAGTGTGAGAACCCTTGGATTAGATTTCAGACAGATGGGAGGGAAAAGGGCACAGGGATTTATCATCCTAACACACATCCTGAGGCCATTCCCCAACTCCATTTGTGATGTTCAGAGTTTGGGAAGCAAAGTGTTACCCACCCTGATATCTTTTGCTTAATAAAAAGCATTAACACTTGCATCTGAACTCATGTCAGTTTCAGTGATTTTCTTAGTGTGTACCAATCCAGAGTTCAGCTGGATCCCCTCATGGGTTTTCCTTAAGTTTTGTCTTCCTCATTTTGTCTTATGCTCTGAAAAAAATAGTAGACTGTCATAATTCATTCCCCAAGCTTTGCATTCATAAACTGTTATTTTATGTTTCTCAGTTTTAATATTTTCATATTCTTGCGGCACTACATTTTTCACAACCCAAAGTTGGTGATCTTTTTCATCCAATACAGGATTATCACTACTTTCCTTCCTACTATCACTATTTTCATGACATCCTATACAATCCAACTATGTCTGATTGCAGGAAACTCAAAACGACCAGAGCATAGAGCATGCAACAAGTTATCTAAGTTAGGTACATCTCAGGTCCCAAACATCCAACTGTCAGGTGTGAGCACTACCCTTGGGTGGCCCGTGTATGCTGCCGTGCCTTCCTACCCTTCCTTCACTCTTCCTTAAAGACACCAAACACCATCATGTTCCCCTTTCTTCCTCTTGCACCACTCACTTCTTGATAATAAACATTCTCACTTGTATGCACATCCCATCATCTTTAACCGCTTTCCTCTCACTTCTTTTTTTTCTTTCTTGAGATGGAATTTCGCTCTTGTTGCCCAGGCTGGAGTGCAATGGCACCATCTCGGCTCACTGCAACCTCTGCCTCCTGGGTTCAGGCAATTCTCCTGCCTCACTCAGCCTCCGGAGCAGCTGGGATTACAGGCACACGCCATCACACCCGGCTAATTTTGTATTTTTAGTAGAGATGGGGTTTCTCCATGTTGGTCAGGCTGGTCTCGAACTCCCAACATCAGGTGATCCGCCTGCCTCAGCCTCCCAAAGTGCTGGGATTACAGGCTTGAGCCACTGTGCCCAGTCCCTCTCACTTCTAATGCCTACCCCTCCCACCTCCTACTAATAACAACGACACCTTACTGTCAATATGTACGAAGGGGCTTTCCACACGTCATGTCACTTTGTTCTCATAAGAACCTTACGAAACAAATACTATTATCTCCATTTTATGAATGAAATCAGGGAGAGCTAGGTAACTTGCCCACGGTCACAGTTTTAATGACAGATTATATAATACCTAAAACATTGATTGAGTTCTATCAAGGAAAAAAAAAAGCAAAATTTGACAAAGTAAAGAACACTTTCCTGCTCCCAAAAATACTTAAAATATTAAGTCACACTTTCCACACAGGTCCTAGGTCATCCCTTCTAATTACAACCATTTAAGTGCTCATACTAAGGACGAGTGAAAACGACTTTAAATTGTGCGCCTCTTCGTTGAGTGCTCAGTACCTCCTACCTCCCACAGTCACCTGCCGCATTTTGGTCTCATGAAGGTTACGGTGAATGTGTGGCGTGGCCTGAGTCATCGCCACCACTGGGAACGGCTCCTGGGGGAGGCGCCACCGGGAGGGTGACTGTGATGAAATGGAAATTCAGTGGACTCAAGAGACCCATCTGTCCATCAAATGCAAAACTGACTTAGAGCACCGTGGTTCTTTCCAGCTTTGGTTTTTTGGTTCCAAACAGTTGCCGTATCCATCTTTTTGGGAAACTAACTGTGTGTAAATTATTAAAACCAAATCCAGATTCTAAATTCACATCTAGGGTCTGAGTTTCCTCTTCTTATAACTGTTTCCTCTGCTGGCCTCTAAAAGAGAGCTCTCGAAGGCTCCATCCTCACCCACCTCCTCTCTTCTCCTGCTACGTGGCCCACAGGGGCAGGCCCACCCCGTCTCAGGTGTAACCACTCTCAGTCATGCAGAGCTGAAGGGGTCAAAACTCCCTCCCTGGTCCCAAAACTCTCCCTGACTGCCTGACCTACCTGTCTTTCTCAATCTCTCTCTCCCTCCCTCCCTGCCACCTTCTCTCTTTACCTATCAGATGATTCCACCTAGATACCTCTGGTGCCTCAAACTCAACACACCCAAAACTGAACGTGTACTCTATCCCGTAAATCCTGCCCCTTCTTGTATCTCCTGGTTTGGACCGTAGCACCACCACTGGGACAGCCGCGTGACACATGAGTGTGAGACACCTGTCCTTTCTTCCCTAACCACCCCCTTCCCTCATAACGGAAGCAGTCAACAGAGCCACTCTACTCACTGTCTGGATGTCTCCAAATCCATTTCTTCCTTTCGCTTTAGGTTTTCACCTGCACTACTGGAAACCACCCTCCTCACCCCTGCCACTGGTTTCCTCTGTCACCCTAAGCATAAGTCCCAGAATGAGCTTCCCGTCTAATGCTCCTCTCTTACTCCTTTTCCAATGATAAACTCCTAATGATCTCAATATGTTTATATCAATTGCATCCCTATTTTTGAGCTGATAAAACTAAGGACATTACATAAGGACAGATGATGAAATTGTCTAATCGTATCATAAAGATATTCTTCTAGAATAACTTATCAGAGTTGAAGAACAAACAATTTTATCTTATCCCTTCAGGAAAGATATCCCATTAAGGCAAACAGAATTTGGTCATTTTAGCAATTAAATGCAAGCAGGAGGCAAAGAATGCTAACATTTATCGCATACCTACTGCACGGCCAGTACTCCAAGTCAGACACTTCATATAGGTTCACAATTAATATAACCTGTGATGTGGGTGTAATCCTCATTTAAAGGATTAAAGCTAATTTGTTCTATGTCTCCCAGCAAGGAAATGGTACCTCCAGGATTCAAATGTGGTTCCAATATCCCGAACCTACACACTTGTCACCATTCCACATGCCCTGTCACCAAGAAAATGCTGGACTTGCTGGTGCTATGAGTGGCTAAAAGATTCGTAAACACGGCATAACTGCTCTTATTTAAATTCAACCACAATATTTCCTTTTTATTCAAATTTCAGATTTCAAGACTATAAGATTTTTATGCTGATTGAAAGAAGAAACGGGTAAATACAAGAAGCACTATTTGGTGATAAGAAAATTCAACAGATAATATGTCTAAGATTTCATAAAACCCTTTCATTTCCTGTTTCTGAGGTCAAGGGTAACTTTTCATAACGTTCCAACATAAAAACTCACCAATTCGGCTGGGTGCAGTGGCTCATGCCTGTAATCCCAGCATTTTGGGAGGCCAAGGTGGGCGAATCACCTAGGGTCGGGAGTTCAAGACCAGCCTGGCCAATATGGTGAAACCCCATTTCTACTAAAAATACAAAAAATTAGCTGGGCATGGTGGCATGCACCTGTAATCCCAGCTACTTGGGAGACTGAGGTGGGAGAATCACTTGAACCTGGGAGGCGGGGGTTAGAGTAAGCCAAGATTGCACCACTGCTGGGTGTGACAGAGCAATACTCTGTCTCAAAAAACAAAACAAAACAAAACAAAAACAACTCACCAATTTTTTACACCTATTTTATACTTAGCCCCGGTACGGGTACTCTGGGGACAAAAGGAAGACCAAGACACAGTACAATCAGAGTATAATCCATCTATAAGTAACGCTTTCAACTCAAGATAAACAGGTACTGAGATAAAGACAGCATTTCTCTCCCAGTGCTGTTGGCATCATGCATTACATACAACCTCACCATAGACTAAATCTAAATAACATGAGCTCCAAATAAAAAAGGATTTGACATATTACAACCACACAATGTGTAAAATGCACCATTGGGGAAGTGATTCTAGGTCATAAAGATCTGAAAATCAGTCCTTTCTCAACACAACATTTGAATATTAATTAGCACACCATCAGAAGAACTGAAGTGACTTGCAAAGTTTATTCTCTGAAGCACATAATCTCCCTTGTGCCATTAATTCATTTAGGAAACCCTTTTCACATAAATGGAACAGAAGTACATTTCAGGCTAGTCTCGATTTCAATTATCAGCATTCAGCTTTGTAAAGAAAGCTGGTTTGGTTTCATTTTTGTCATATTAGAAATAATATAACATTTTTAGGCCGGGTGTGGTGGCTCACGCCTGTAATCCCAGCACTGTGGGAGGCCGAGGCGGGCGGATTACCTGAGGTCAGGAGTTTGAAACCAGCCTGGCCAACATGGTGAAACCACGTCTCTACTAAAATACAAAAATTAGCCGGGTGTGGTGGCAGGCACCTATAATCCCAGTTACTCAGGAGACTGAGGCATGAGAATCGTTTGAACCCGGGAGGCAGAGGTCACAGTGAGCAGAGATTGCACCACTGCACTCCAGTCTGGGTGATAGTGCAAGAGTCCATCTCAAAAAAAAAAAAGAAAAGAAAAAATATAACATTTTTAAATGGATGAAAGCAACATTCAACATGTTGTTTCCTACTATAATTTGTGTCATTTAAAAATTATTTTAATGGCACTTTATTAATGAAGTTAAGTATTATACAAATACGACTTTTTGACATCATAATAAAACCCGTAAGAATAGAGACTACATGTTTCTTAGTTGGGGGTAACAAATACTCTCTCCTTCTCATGTTTCCATGTGACGGAACCACCTGATCAGTAAAGAGCCAGGCGTATCCACTGGTCCATCCCACTCATCTACACCTGGGGGACGCTGACTTTTGTGACTGGTAAGTGTGGGAGAAGGATCAATGTAGAGAGAGTAAGTGACCAAAAGTTACCCCAGTGAGTGCAGAAGAATTAAGATTTTGTCTGATTTTGAAGCCTTAATACTCTCGATATTCTACCTTCCGGAGACCCTGATTTTATTCTTCTTCTAAAGTTTGCCTATCTTCAAAAGAACTTTTGCTTCTACTGCTTAATAATCCCTCTTTTATAAATGTAGTGAGCTTGATATTTGTTTGTAAACAGTGAATTTCTAAAGAAAAGTATTTTTAAATTTCTTGAACCCACGAAATTATCTAAAAGCACACTGTTTTTCTCTAGACTTCCCTAACGGCCATATTTTTTAAAACTTCACAGACCATCAGTATTACCAACTCCAATTATTTCTAAGCAAAGTCTCTTGCTAAGCTACTAGCTTCACTGGATGATATCAGTGATGAAAGAGAAATGCTACAATACTGCATCTGCCATTAATCTCTAAGCATCAGGCTTCACATCAATCACAAGTCATTTATTGTGGAACCTGTCACAGGATATAATGATTCACGCTAGTTTGAACTTGCCATTGCTCCTCTTCAAGGGGGCTTCCAAAAAAGGAAAAAGCTCATGAAACAGTAAATTAAACAGAATATCTCTTTACCTTTCAATTCTACTTAATCTTAATCTTTAACATATTAATTTTGCATTTGTTAGACGCTCTAAAATGACTTAATGGAGATTTTGCCATATCATAATCTGACCAGAGAGACATACTAAATCACCTAAATATAAAAGATTAGAATTTTGCCACTTAAGAACAACAATTACTATATAGTTATACAAAATAAAGGTGTCTTCCTATGACGATTAATAAATATGGTTTCTACATTTTAAAGTAAGGGAAGCTTTATAGCCTGCAAGTGAACAAAGGTGACAAATCCTGCTTATAACAATGGAACTGCATTACAGAGGGTCCAATCTTATGCAAACCGAGTCATTAATGAACCTAAACACTGTTTAAATTAGAAAAGCATGCTTGAGATTTGAAACCACACAATTAACCCATCCCCCAGAGAAATGAAGGTAACAGAACAATCAAATGTTTATAGAGAAAAAGTGCCTGTTTTATCAACAGGTGGATTTCTCTTCATGGGGTCACTGCACCCTGCTTTGTTTTAGACAAAGGACTCCAGCCCACTTCAAAGGCCTCTCCAATTGTGGTCTCAGCACAATCTGAGCTTTGGCATTTGTGCCATGAGATAGATTCAACATCTTGGTAAAAGTCACACCCAAGATCCTTTTTGTGCTCCAAATATTTTGAACCAATTATTTAAAAACCTAGCTATACTATCGCATTTATTTATCTTTGGTAAAGTCTTTCTTTACAAAGCCATACAAACAGAAACCATATAGAGGAGTAGAAATAAGCCGAGCATACTATCTACTATCAATGTACACTATCAGGGTGACAGGCACACTAAAAGCCCAGACTTCACCACTGTGCAATATAGGCATGTAACACAATGTAGATTTAGGGGTACTGCACTTGTACCTCTAAATCTAAAAAATTTTAAAATGAATGTATAAAAGAATAAAGCAAGTGTGATGCACTGCAAAGCTGGCTACAGATTCTTGCTAGCTGGCCTTGTATTTGGCGAATGGAGGTAGCTGGGCTGACGACCATCCAGCTTCCTCACATGCCGGTGGCCTGACCTCACATAAAGCAAGGTGGCTGGCAGAGTCCGCCGTTCCATGCAGCAGCAGCAGCAGCAGCAACCACCACCATCACTTGTCGTTCGAGGTGTTTTTATTCTTTGTTTATCCATTTAAAGGCTTATAAATTTTTATGAACTGTTTGCGAGGTAAATACATTGGGGTGGCAATATGACAGCTCGATGAGCTCTGTCCAAAAGCTCGCTCACATGCTTCCCATTTGTGACACGATGAACCAGACAGCCCAACTCAACTACGGTATGTGTACCCCCTAGCAACACATACCTTAGTTGGAGACACTGCCCTAACCTTTCCAGGGCATTGGGTTACTATTTATGAATGTGATAAAACATTCTCTAACCAACCGACAAAACCCTGGAGAGCATCCAAGTCGCTGTGTCAGGGGTAGGGCTGAGGGGTGTAGCTCATGTGTCTCTGTCACATCAGCACCTTGATGCATTTGTTTCACAAACCACCATAAACATTTCCAGATCTTTGCATCTGTAAACACAGCTTCCCTTTACAGCTTTAAGTTGAAACTGTCAGAGCATTATTCAGCAGATAATTCTGGAGCAGTCAGATATTATGTTCAATTAATGAAAGACTATAATATCAATATTAGGATATAAACCAGCCAATTTCAAGGAATCTAAAAATGAACTAAACCTCCTAACCAAGCAAATCCGACACTCTTTACAACCCCCATATGCCCCTTACAACTCATCATAGATAAAATACTTTAAAAAGTAATCAATGCCAAAATATTCTCTAGAAATGAACAAGTTTGCTTACCCAATGTAAATGCACTTTAATATATCATTTATCCACCAATAGATATTGTCACTGATGCCAGCAATCAAATGAAATGTTGACTCTGAGCAGAATGACTAATATGGAGGGTTATCTCTTTTTTTAGAATACGCTTGAGATTCTATATGCAGCATACACACGTGTTATCTATAATATACACATGCACATATCAAAGATTGAAAAAGGCAGCTGTAAAACTTCCTAACATGTTACAGTCGGTAATTAACGCAAATCGGAATGAAAACACTCTAGACTGCAGTCTTTTGGAGGCAGGAGCTCATGATCCCCAAAGATTCAGAAGCATTACCTCATTGCAGCCTTGAGACAAGCTGAGCATTCACTCTAGGTCTTACCCAGCATGCACCGGTTCACACAAAGACAACAGAGGCGTGACCAATCACATTGTGGCTAGCAGGCACTGTTTCAAAGCCCTCTCCCAATATTACCCATTGACATGCTTGCTGGCAGCCTGCTGAACTTGTCGTCATGACAACACATCCCAGCTGCTCGCGGAGGCTTGTTATATTACTTTTCCTTTTCACCACTCACTTAGCTAATTAAAAATTTAGAACTATGTTTTGCATGTTGGATGCAAACGGAAACAATGCAGGTTCCTTTTTTCTTTTCTAGTCTCTATTTTTTTTTTTTCAATGGAGCTTTTAAAAATGCTGGGAAAAGCAAATTGAAGGACACTCCCATGAAGTCCCAATATAACCAATCAATAGAGAGACTGCATGTAGCTCCAGCCAGATGGAATCTGTCACTAAACCTAATCTGCAGCAAAGCAAAACCAAATCATGAATGTTCTTCCTGTCCTGAAATCCAGAAGCCAATTCAGCATAGATATTTATGTTGAAATATTCACATTATTCTTGGTGAAAATGCTCTTTCGATATTTTTATTTAACATGATGCTGATGTAAAGCAGCCCTACCCATAATTCCACAATGCAAGCAGAGTAAATAAATAAATAAAGCACAGAGAGAAGATCCTGTAAAAACTGCCAATATGGCAAGTGTTAAAGGAGGTTCCTGGTAAAAAGCATGCCTACGAACCTGACGCATGTTTTAGATTTCATCACCAAAATGCACCACTGCGGGGGAAGGGCAGGAATGGCAGCCTTGCAGTTGAAAAACCATGGAAAGAAAATGCCAGCTTTTGTTTACCAAAGCAGGAGAAATAAATTAAACCTCTCAAACTGTTTCGAAGGTGATGGCGGCCTCATGTATATCACCTTTTTGAAAACCCCCCTTCCACCCTGAGTTCGACCTTCATAACTAGAGTTGACACCAAAGGCATTCTTAGAATCCTAAGGTAAAAATTTCTCTTCAGATTTCAGATTTCCACGTAACACATCTAACAGAGTAGAAAGAAAATGAAAATTTGAAGTTATGTTCATTGTAAACAAGCAGAGATAGGAGACATCAAAGTGACATAGAAAACTCAAGTGTTACAGCTAATGGGAGAGGTCTGCACTAATTTCAATGAAATGAGAACACCGAGACATCAAAAACATGCTGAGAGAGCAGGCGTGCCTTCTGCCTCTTCCCAGGTTAGTCTCCTAATTTTTTTCAGTCTGAAATAATCCAGGACTATCTGATTTGTAGCATTCAGTCCTCAAGCACAGTGCAAATGCATCCACAGAGAGCCTGGCCTATTCTCTCCAGAACTGCCCACATTCCTGAATTTTCAGGTCTATTGTCAATACCACCGAAAACAAGTCCCACCCACTGAGAGAGTTAGGAAGAGAAACTTCAAGGAAACCAAGCAGAGTTCTAATTGCCAGTGAGATACGGGAGAATTGTAGGCCTGGGACACTGAGGCAGACATCATAAGCAGAGCTACTTGGGGTGTTAAAGGTAAATACTGTTTATTCCCTGTCACCTTACCTCAAGTAACCAACAGATGGAAGATCTAAGATGGGGTTTTCAGTTAAACATGGTAGACTGCAAACAGTGCCTCCCAACTCTCACCAAAATGACAGTAGGTGGAATAAAAAAGAAGAGAATGAGAGAGAACATGAAAGCAGAGGAAGCCATCAAATAATTCTGGAAGCTGGAAAAGCAGATGGATGAGAAGTAGCTGAATTATGAGACTGAAGAAAGTGTAAATATATATATAAGAGGAAAAGCCAACCACAGACGGTGGGATGGGTATGGTACTTCTAAAATGATTATGTATATATGGTGTGACTGAGAAAATTAACCATGAGGGAAAGAGACGAAGAGCCCAGCGCTATCTTTATGAACTCCTGCTTTTCTATGTGTATTTCTCCTAGCTCTGTCCCCTGAAAAGCTCGGGAAGCAACGCCACCCCAGTGGCAAAGAGCTCCCGCAGCATTCACGATCTGGGGTTCTAAATACCATTCTACCATTCACCCCGAAAGAAACCCGGTGTCTTATTCACGATCTGGGGTTCTAAATGCCATTCTACATTCACCCCTGAAAGAAACCCAGTGTCTTATTCACGATCTGGGGTTCTAAATACCATTCAACCATTCACCCCGAAAGAAACCAGGGTGTCTTATCCACGATCTGGGGTTCTAAATGCCATTCTACATTCACCCCTGAAAGAAACACAGTGTCTTATTCACGATCTGGGGTTCTAAATACCAATCTACCATCCTCCCTGAGAGAAATCAGGGTGCCTTAGAGAAATAATTGATCATCACGAATAGGTCCAAGGCAGGAAAAACATAGGTGAACATGCAACATCATTTAGTGTCAGAAAAGGCTTCAAAACTGATAAGGACACCTCAAAAGACACAGGGACAAGATTGAAAGGATTTCTGTGGTCAAATCAGGAACCAGTTCAGCATAAAATAGCATGCCTGCAAAAGATTATAACCCACTGAATCAAAAGAAATCCGTGAGTCCATTATGGCACAAAAACAAATAAAAAATTATAGAGTGCTTAGAAAAGTACAGTGCTTATTTTCATTCAACAAATGAACATCAATTCATAACTTTAGAAGAAACTATCGAATTCAAATATCACATTTGTAACCACCACTGTAATAAGTGATTAAGCAAGAATTACTGATGCATGATAAAACCACAGGGTCAAAGGCTGTTGGAAAACAAGCTATTCATACTGTCTCAAAATATCAACAGATTATTTTTCATTACAAAAAGAAAAAGACAATTGAGAAATCAGGCTGCCACCACCATAACCAAATGATAAAACTTAGTATCATCAATGAGATAAAAAGCCACCATGTGCCTCCCAATGTTATGTACTGAAAAGAACACTACACAACTTACAGTATTCTTGGAAAAAAAAAAAAAAAAAAAAGCTTAATCTAAATCTAACCATGGAGAGATAACTGGACTTCAAACTGAGGAATAGTCTGCAAAACAACTGGCCTGTAATGCTAGAAAAAGTCAGTTTCATAAAATGCAAAAGGAGGCTGGAAAACTCTGACATTAAAAGAAACTGAAGAAATGCAACTCAGTATAACATATGATCCTTAGAGTTTGGAATTTAAATATAAGAATTTTAAAAAACAGTTATAGAGGATATTATTAGGACAACTGAAAAAAATTGAATGTTAACTGCACACTAGAAATAGTATCATATCAATGATCAGCTTTCTGAAGTCGGTAATTCTAGTCTCCTTATGTATAAGAGAATGTCCTTGCTCTTGGGAAATGTACCCCTGAAACATTTAGGAAACGCAACTCTAAAACATTGGTGCCACGATGCTTGCAACTACTCTCAAAAGTACAGAAAATACATATGAGAGAGTGAGAGAGAGAGAGAGAAAGAGAGAGAGATAGATCAAATGTGGCAAAATGTTAACAATTAGTAAATCTAAGTGAATAGTAGACTAGTGTTCCTTTCATGTACTTTGTAACTTTCGTGTCTAAAGAAATAAATTAAAAGCTGGTGGGAGGAAAGAAGGCTGCAAAGTCTCTAAAATTCAGGTATTGTTAAAGGCAAGGTGTAAAACACCACTGAAAGCGGAACTACTGTTTGCAAAACTTTATAAGGAGCATTTAGACACTCAGCCCTATTCCTTTATCTAATACAGTTACCTCTCAACCTAGGCAGACGACAACAATTTATATACTGGAGAGGTTAAACCACAGGTTGTTAACTAGGGACACCAAGCACAGCTGAGAGGAGAAATCAGCTACTGAATGAAACAGGGTTATGTGTAAAATCATACACCTTACTCTCCCTCTAGACTGCTATCACAGTCTGGAGGCTGGTAGACTCTTCTAGGGAAACGGGTGCAAGAGAAAAACCCAACCATTACCCTCTACAGATCACTCCGCAGGCAGACCCAGGGATAAGCCCACCTCCCACAGAACTTCCAAGCAACACTTTAGTGCCTGCAGAGATCAAAACAAAGAAAAACTAGAAAAGAAACTTTAAAGAAGTGGATACAAAGCACAGAACAGAAAAACCCTCTCCCAAACTCCTAAAATTAATATTCCCAGGAAGCCACTAGAGATGTGGCCCAGCAAAATAGGGAAATAAACCCAGGAACAGGAAGACATGGGGCCTAGAAGACAGAAGATCCAACACAGGAGTGGTGAAAAGAAAACCCCCAGATATCAGCTGTCAGCCAGCCTTAAAAGTTAGTAGTCCCGATCAGAGCAGGAGGACACAGCCCTCTCAAAGCGAAGTCTCCAAGAACAGGGAAGAATAGCTAGATTGCCTGAGATACTAAAGTACTTGGGAAAAAAAAAAAAAAAATACCGGTGAGAATCTGGCACATCTGATGGAGGACTGGGGAAAAAGTTAAAGACATACTTTTTTAAATCTATGCAATTTTTAAAACAGGCAATCATTAACTGCAGACAAAACGAATGGCTGTGTAAGGGAAGTAAGTGTATTCATAGCACAATACTTGGCCCTTCAAAGAATAGAAGTTACAGAGTCATCATAATACCAACACTGATTATTGATTTATCTGTAAGTTCTTGCATAACTACGTGGGGAAGATAAAGGGAGGTGAGGTGAGTACATAAGGAAGCTAAATTTCACTCAGCCTGCCAGGAAGACAAAAGATAAAATCCAAAGTAATAAACCAAGATAAAGCATTACACGCACATTTAGAAATTAGATACATGCCAAGGAAACAACTAGAGGAGTCTGAAGAGATAACCTCTGGGAATCAGAATCAAGGACTGCTTGGCGGGGCCAGGCGTGGTAGTTCAAGCCTGTAATCCCAGCATTTTGGGAGACCAGTCTGGCCCACATGGTGAAACTCTGTCTCTACTAAACAAAAATCAGCTGGGTATGGTGGTGCACACCTGTAATCCCAGCTACTTGGGAGGCTGAGGCAGAAGAATCACTTGAACCAGGCAGGCAGAGGTTGCATTGAGCCGAGATCATGCCACTGCACTCCTGCCTGGCAACAGAGCGAGACTTCATCTCTAAATAAATAAATAAATAAATATTGGCGGGGAAGGGATCAGGTGATTGTTATTTTTCATTATACTAGCCAGTAGTGTCGGTGATGTGTGTGTGCATTTTTGACTTCTTATTACGTAATTACCTTTGTAAAAGCAAAAATTAATTATAAAAACAAAACTGGGCTGGGCGTGGTGGCTCACGCCTGTAATCCCAGCACTTTGGGAGGTCGAGGTGGGTGGATCAGTAGGTCGTGAGTTGGAGACTAGCCTGGCCAACATGGTGAAACCCCATCTCTAGTAAAAATACAAAAAATCAGCCAGGCGTGGTGGTGGGCGCCCAGCTACTCAGGAGGCTGAGGCAAGAGAATCGCTTGAACCTGGAAAGTGGAGATTGCAGTGAGCCGAGATCATTCCACTGCACTCCAGCCTGGGCGGCAGAGCAAGACTGTGTCTCAAAAAACAAAACAAAACAAAAACAAACAAACAAAAAACTAATGAACAGCACAGGCTTGCTAGGACAGAAATCAACCCGCCAGTGAGACCTTTTTGAGTACCTCCCACGGGCTCTGCGACGTGACAAGAAGCGCTCCACGGTGCTGTGGATATTCTTTTAGTTTCTTTTTCCATGTTATTTTTAAAGAAGCATTAATTACAAAAATTAGTTTTTATCAAGGACTAATAAGAAATTCACCGGAATGATGACGGAAGGGGTGTTATCAACATGAAACCACCTTCAGTGAGAATTAGAGGCCCACAATCTTAGCTCTGCAAGAGTAAAGCAAATTTCACTCACTCATTTAGCAAACATCTATTAAGAACCACTTTCCGGCTCCCTCACACACCAGCTGTGGGATTCTGGGCAAGTTTTGAACTGCGTAATGTCTATAAAGTAGGTGTAAGGTCGGGTGTGGTGGCTCATGCTTGTAATCCCAGCACTTTGGGAGGCTGAGGCAGGTGGATCACTTGAGGTCAAGAGTTCAAGACCAGTCTGGGCAACATGGTGAAATCCCATCTCTACTAAAAATACAAAAATTAGCTGGGCATGGTGGTGCATGCCTATAATCTATAATCCTAGCTACTCGAAGGTAGGAGAATTGTTTGAACTCGGGAGGTGGAGGTTGCAGTGAGCCCAGATCCTGCCACTGTACTCCAGGCTGGGCGATACAGCCAGACTCAGCCTCAAAAAAAAAAAAAAAAAAAAAATCAGTGAGAATAATCATGTATACCTCATAAACAGTGTGTGGCACAGAAAAAATGCTCAAGCAAGTTAACTGTTACCTACTATGAAGGGCCCAGTCTTGCCACTGGGTACAACAGGAACAAGGGGCACCCCTGCCTGCAGGACCTCTAGTGGGAGGGGGAGGTGGCGATAAATAGGCCATGACAATGCAAAGTGGTAAAGGGGCAACAGGGTGTGGGGTTAGGAGGTATGCTCCCAATATCATCCTTGCCTTCACGACCCATGTACCACTCCCATGTGAAAAATCTGCCTTTCCCAAGGAAATCCCATAAAATGCTAGTCCCAGAACACATTTCTTTAAAAAAAGTTTCGTGGTAAAATCCATCTGGGAAACACCACACTTTTCTTTTTTTAAACTGTACTTTAAGTTCTGGGATACATGTGCGGAACGTGCAGGTTTGTTACACAGGTATACATGTGCCATGGTGGTTTGCTGCACCCATCAACTCATCATCTACATTAGGTATTTCTCCTAATGCTATCCCTCCCCCAGCCCCCAACCCCCTGACAGGCCCTGATGTGTGACGTTCCCCTCCCTGTGTCCATGTGTTCTCATTGTCCAACTCCCACTTATGAGTGAGAACATGTGGTGTTTGGTTTTCTGTTCCTGTGTTAGTTTGCTGAGAAAGATGGTTTCCAGCTTCATCCATGTCCCTGCAAAGGAAATGAACTCATCCATTTTTATGGCTGCATAGTATTCCATGGGGAAACACTACACTTTATACCTGCATTGGGATAGTCACTACTCATATGAGCATATGTAGGACCCTAAGCAGTCCTACAGTAAAGAAAATGGTGCAACTTTGTTTAATCCAGCATTTCCCAAACTAATGTAACATGCACCTCCTTTTTTACTCAAGAGGCCCAAGTATCACAAAATTGGTGCTCCACAATCACGTCCTGGGGGTCACTGCCATTGATTTTAAGGCTGTCAAGATGGAGAAACTTTTATTCCGTTCTTCCTACTTCATAGCTTTTCAAATTCCTTTTTGATTTACCCCCGATTATTTGGACAATTTTTAAAGCCTCAAATGTTTACAGTGAAAGTATTGTTCAGGCCGGGCGTGGTGGCTCATGCCTGTAATCCCAGCACTTTGGGAGGCCGAGGCGGGCGGATCACAAGGTCAGGAGATCGAGACCATCCTGGCTAACATGGTGAAACCCCGTTTCTACTAAAAATACAAAAAATTTGCCGGGCGCGGTGGCGGGCGCCTGTAGTCCCAGCTACCGAGAGGTTGAGGGAGGAGAATGGCGGGAACCCGGGAGGCGGAGCTTGCAGTGAGCAGAGATCGCGCCACTGCACTCCAGCCTGGGCAACAGAGCGAGACTCTGTCTCAAAAAAAAAAAAAAAGAAAGTATTATTCAATGGGAAACTCCCCTAACTAAACTACTCTTGTGAAAAGGAATCTAATATATATTTGTGAGATCTGTATATTCTTTTGACAGTAATCACATAGTTGAGTTCAAATAATTCAGAATGAAGAAAAGGCTTCAATAACATTTTTAGAACAAAAGTAAAATCAGTGATGGATTCTTTTATTTTTTTCTTTAGAAGAATACTATGTGAATCCTGGATAATTTGTGAACTGAGATGGGTTATGGTTTTTAAAGTACGTAGAACAAACCAACACCATATAAAAAGTAGCATGTGGGTTCTGCAACAGTTTCCCTGTTTTGAAATATGCGTGATGGGGATTATTTTACATTCACTTGCTTCTCTTGCCTTTTGAGAAAACTCACAAATACATTCTTTCTGTGCCAAAGTTTTCTGAGAAAGAGAGTCTGGAAGTCCAGTGTTGTTTATCTCACTTCAAACAAAACTGCTTTAATGTGGGGAAACTACAGAGGGCTAGAGGGAGAGCATTGGAGGGTGAAGAGTCGCTCATCCACATTTATTTATTTATTTAGTTAGTTAGTTAGTTAGTTAGTTAGTTATTTCGAGACAGAGTCTCTCTCTGTCGCCCAGGCCAGAATGCAGTGGTGCAGTCTTGGCTCACTGCAACCTTCTGTTTCCTGGGTTCAAGAGATTCTCCTGCCTCAGCCTCCCGAGTAGTTGGAACTACAGGCATGTGCCACCACGCCCGGCTAATTTTCTTGTATTTTTTTAGTAGAGATGGGGTTTCACCATGTTGCTCAGGCTAGTCTTGAACTCCTGACCTTGTGATCTGCCTACCTCGGCCTCCCAAAGTGCTGGGAGTACAGGCATGAGCCACCGCACCCAACCACTCACCTACTTTCAGAAAACTGGATAAGAGACTGTCTTCCTTGCTGAGAGCGGTGGCCCACGCCTGTAATCCCAACACTTTAGGAGCCTGAGGCGGGTGGATCACCTGAGGTCGGGAGTTCAAGACCATCCTAACCAACATGGTGAAACCCCGTCTCTACTGAAAATACAAAAATAGCCTGGCATGGTGGCACACGCCTATAATTGCAGCTGCTTGAGAGGCTGAACCCTCAAGGGTTGAACCCGGAAGGTGGAGGTTCCAGTGAGCTGAGATCGTGCCATTGCACTCCAGCCCGGGCAACAAGAACAAAATACCATCCCAAAAAAGAAAAAAAGAGAGAGAGAGAGAGAGAGAGAGACTGTCGTTCTCTAAATCATGGATGAAAATATCTATGAATAGGCAGCAACATGGACTTCCCTTCCTCTCTCTAGTCTTGCTCCTCTTCCCACCTCTGTCACCCCAAATCCTTTCTCCACACTGCAGGAAGAATGGGCTCCTAAAGTGCCTCCAGGTGATCGTGTCACTCCTGAGCAAAGCCTTTGCACTACTCTCCTTCTTCTACAAACTAGGGACTTCATGACGTGGGTTGTGGGTGCTTTCTGCTCTGACGCCAGTGAACATCCCTAACTCCATCTCTTAGCAACTGCTCCCTCCTACCAGTCTATGCTCCCACAAAACTGTGAGCTCCTGAGACCGCCCCCTGCAGGCTCTCTGCAAGCTGTTCTCTGGCTGCAGCGAGGCTGCTCCTTTCCTTGTCTGGAGTCCCCAGCACGCTGTGAGTTTCGTGGGCTCCCCGGCCTCACGCCCTATTGCATGCCCAACCATCCTGCTCCATGTCATTCCAGCTCCTCCGTACGGTGATCTTTGACAAACTCGGCCTGCTCATGCCACTTCCCCCTTAAGGCCTTCCAGTGACTTCCTGGGGCACTGTCTCTTCTTTCCATCCTGCCTCCCCCGATCTCTCCAGGAGCTCCAGCCACACCGGCTCCCCACTACTTTCTGCTACCCTTGGCCTTCACACTCCCTGCCCCGGGAGCATCCTGCCCAGGCCAGGTCCCCTTTTTCTGAACCTCCTAGCAGCCTGTTTTATTTCCTTCTTGTCTGAGTCTGAGTCTGTCTCTCTCTCTCTCCCACTAAACTGTAGGTCCATGAAGGCGGAGACCGTTTCAACTTTGCTCACTAGCTAACATCCTTGAATAATCCCCCACACCTAGACCATAGTCAGGCACACAATAAGCCTCTGTGAACATGTGCTGAACATATGAACGAATGAATGAATGACCGAAGGGTCTTAATCTATCCAGAGAAATAAAAACTAAAGAATTTCAGCTTTAGCTGTCCCTTCTCTGAAATAGCAACATAATTTAATAAAAGTGTAATGCAGTTAGCAGATTAATCAAATGCAGTTAGCAAATTAATAAAAATGGTGTACAATGGTGAGAAGAACATGCCTAAAATGAAAACTTTATGACTTTTAATTCACGGTATTAACTGTCAGTAGGAGCCTTCAAACCTCAGGGGGACACGGTGAGGAAAGTGGGGAAGAGGTGACATGGTTAGAGAAGGGATACCAATGCAGACTGAATGGAGCACCTACACATCTAAGCACAAAACGGGAAGCAGGACTTGGCTAAATGTCCAAATGGATAAAACCACCAGCCTGAAACAACAAGCACTCAAAAAAATATGACTTAAAAATATAAAAATATCTTGCAAAAATCTAAAGTGTATCGGCATTGAAATTAAGAAAGTTTTGGTTGGTTTGTTTGTTTTTGATATGGAGTCTCGCCCTGTCACCCAGGCTGGAGTACAATGGCACGATCTGGGCTCACTGCAACCTCCACCTCCCACATTCAAGCGATTCTCCTGCCTCAGCCTCCCGAGTAGCTGGGATTACAGGCACCCGCCACCACGCCCAGCTAATTTTTGTATTTTTAGGAGAGATGGGGTTTCACCATGTTGGCCAGGCTGGTCTCAAACTCCTGACCTTGTGATCCGCCCACTTCAGTCTCCCTAAGTGCTGGGATTACAGGCGTGAGCCACCACGCCTGGCCTAAATTAAGAAAGTAGAGCGAATTACAAATCCAAACTATTATGATTTTAAGGGCAGTTTCTTAAAATTAAAGACAAAGAAAAAGAGAAAAAATGCTACCTTTGAATTTCCATGTTTAAAGAATTAATAAGGTGATTGATTGAAAATTAGCCTGTATATTTGTTTTGTAATTTGGTTCCTGAGTGTTTACGATGTGAGATCATTTCTGAGATCTCCTCTCCTATTGTTTCTTCCTCTTCCTTTAGTGCCTAATCTTGGTTTGACTGGTGGTTGTGAACACTGCTTTCCCCGCCTATTATACCAATAGCTTCGATTTCTCCATGAGAAGACTCAAAAAAAATATGAAAACTGTTAATGCCACTACTGTGTGGACCTCTGCTTAGTGGATATCACTTATTATTTTTCTTATGGTCCTCTAGGAATTAGCATCCTTGTTTCAGCAATGGATAGATTAGAGCCAAGAGAAGGAAAGATCTAAGATTTGCCGAGCACACTCTAAGTATCAGAGACAGTATTTTACATGTTCTCTCATTTAATAATAATAGCAACCTGGTAAGTTAGGTCTCATTATTGAGATTTTAAGAATGAAGCAGCCTGGCGCAGTGGCTCACGACTGTAATCCCAGCACTTTGGGAGGCTGAGGCGGGCGAATCACCTGAGGTCAGGAGTTTGAGACCAGCCTGACCAACATGCTGAAACCCCGTCTCTACTAAAAGTACAAAAATTAGCCGGGCATGGTGGTGGGCGCCTGTAATCCCAGCTACTCAGGAGGTTGAGGCAGGAGAATCACTTGAACCCCGGAGACAGAGGTTGCAGTGAGCCAAGATCGCGCCACTGCACTCCAGCCTAAACTCCGTCTCAAAAAAAAAAAAAAAAAAAAAAAAAAAGAGTACGGCATTAACAAGTTAACAGCCTGTCCAAAGACTGCACAGTCATTAGAGAAAGAGCCCCAGGAGCACCTGTATCCCTGCCTGGTGATTATTCCCCAAACTAGGTGTTGAATTGACTAATAGAAATATGGAGCTATTGGAAAACACTCCACCTGCCAATTTTAAGATGCTAGGTATCAGTTTAAGGACAAATAATAAATGCGCAACCTAAAAATGATTTCTCTATTGGCTTCTACTTTTTGAAAGGAAATAAGCCTCCACATACTTGTCAAACATCTCTACTTACTCTTTTTTTTTTTTTTTTTTTTTTTTTGAGAAAGAGTTTTGCTCTTGTTGACCAGACTGGAGTACAATGGCATGATCTCGGCTCACTGCAACCTCCGACTGCCAGGTTCAAATGATTTACCTCCCTCAGCCTCTCAACTAGCTGGGATAACAGGCGTATGCCACCACGCCCAGCTAATTTTTTGTATTTTTAGTAGAGACAGGGTTTCACCATGTTGGCCAGGCTGGTCTTGAACTCCTGACCTCAGGTGATCTGCCCAACTCAGCTTCCCAAAGTGCTAGGATTGCAGGCGTGAGCCACTGCACCTAGCCTCTACTTACTCTTAAATGTAAGTTTGCTACCATGGAGCCTTGTTGTAATCACTTAGGATAGCACAGAATCAAGCAAAAAGCCAACTGGTTCTAATAACACATGCTAACTGCAGTAATATTAGTATGTACTGAGACACAGAGGAGGCACCGCTCCACTCTGCTTGGAAGAACCCTGACGAACACAATAGAGAAGATGACAAGGAAGGAGTCTTCAGGAAGGAGGAAGGGGAGATGTGTTCCAAGCAGAGAAAACAGCCTCTGGAACACAAAACAGAGTGAACGTTTATTTAGGACTGAGCAATAAGGCAATCATTACTTTATTTAATCTTCCCAGCAAGCCAATGATGTAGTGCTACTATTATTTGCTTTTTACAGATAGGGAAACAGAAGCACAAAGAAATTAAATAAGGTATATAGCTAGTGGAAAAGTGAAGTTCTGTGTGGAAAATCAAAAGGCCAACACAACAAGTCATATTTTGAGATGTGAATTGCATGAGAAGCAAAAGACAGCCCCACCCCACAAACTAGACGGCTAATAAAGCAGAGAATGCCACGGCCAACAATTAAATACTACACTCAGCCCTCTGCGAGCTCCTATCCAACCAACCAATGATCAAAACTATGCAGAAAAAAAAAATCACAACTAACAAACAAAAATAATACAAATTTTTAAAATACAGTATAATGACTACTTACAGAGCATTTACATTGCATGAGGTATTATAAGCACAGCTAGAAGTAATTTAAAGTATACAGGAGGATGTGCATGAGTTCACTGAAAATACAGTTGTTTCTTGCTGTCCTAGGGAGCTGGTTCCAGGACCCCTCCAGGATACCAAAATCCATGGATGATCAAATTTCTGATATAAAATGGTGTGGTGTTTGCATAGAACTTACCCACATCCTACCTATATTTTAAATCATCTTTAGATTACTTACCACACATAATACAATGTAAATACTATGTAAATAGTTGTAGGCAGGGCACGGTGGCTCATGCCTGTAATCCCAGTACTTTGGGAGGCCGAGGCGGGTGGATCACAAGGTCAGGAGTTCGAGACTAGCCTTACCAACATGGTGAATCCCCGTCTCTACTAAAAATACAAAAATTAGATGGGCGTGATGGCACACACCTGTAGTCCCAGCTAGTCAGGAGGGTGAAGGAGAAGAATTGCTTGAACCTGGGAGGCAGAGGTTGCAGTGAGTTAAGATCGCACCACTGCAGTCTAGCCTGGGTGACAGAGCAAGATTCCATCACAAAACAAACAAACAAACAAAAACCTATGTAAATAGTTGTTATATTATTTAGGGAATAATGACAAGGAAAAAAGTCTGTACGTCTTCAGCACAAATGCCTTTTTTTCCAAATATTTTTGATCTACAGCTGGCTGAGTCCAAGGATGCAGGACCCATAGATATGGAGGACATTTTACACTAGGGATTTGAGCATCCTCGGATTTTAGTATCCATGGGGGCATAGCCCAACCCCCCCATGGACACTGAGGCATGACTGTACTTATTATTAAGTTCTTGCTATGTGCTTGGCTCTTGTCACAGGCATAAGCTCATTTAATCCTCCTGACAACAGTCACTTCGCAAGTGAGGAAACTGAGAAAAGGCATGTAATTTGCCTGAAGTCGCACAGCAAATAAACGTTTGAAATGAAGTCATTCTTCCTAGAAAGCCCGTCATTTTAACCATTATGCTATCCTGCTATTTTATTAAACCCCGAGAGGTCATCTGAATTAAAAAGTGTGACGTTGAATTCCGCCAACGTGTTGTATTTATGTGTTTTAGAGCAAGACCTGTTAGACCTACGAAACATTATTGCTTTCTTTCCAAAATCATTTACCCTGAGTGCCTATTGACATAGAAAGTATTTTAAATTGTTCCCTTTAGAAACTGTAGTCCTAAGGGAGCTATGTACTACGTTCACAGTGGTTTTATTCAGATTTAGAATATTAAGCATTTCATGACTAAAGTTTTCTAAAGAGCTTAAAGAAATATATTCTAAAGGAGGATACGATGGCTACAGCTCTTTGCAAGGAGAGAGGAAATGATGTGTCCCAGCAAAACAAACGGAAGGTAAAGAACACACGGACTAGGACAAGAGAGCGTTCCCAGCGTCTTAGACCCCGAATCGCAAGGGTCCCTCAGTCCTCTTTCGTGGCGTGCTCAGCGATGGGAAACGACTTCGCTGTACCCATGGTAAACGGATTTCCTCAGCCCTTTGCAACATCGTAATCCCTCAACAAAAGGAACTTTCTTTGTTTTCACACAACTTTTTCCTTTTCTCCATAGAATTGCTATGGGTTCCGTGTTTAAATGCAGGCCTACAGGCATTCACAGTAACCGGTACCCAGCAAAACCGTCTTAGCACAACTATCTTTTGCTCAAAATATAGATGTAACCTAGAAATGATCTATAAAATCTAAAGACAAAATGACTTATGGCTATAAAGCTCATTAAGTCATTCTAATCAATAATCAATTAAGTCACTTTGCTTTTGCTCTCTCACCAAGGAATGGGTACACTGTCGCAACCCTCTCTCCCCTGTGCACCCTCATGTTAAAATCAGATTTTTCTTGTGTCTCCTCCACTTCCACCCCCAAATTCTGCAACTGAAATTCTCCTACGTTCCCTTTTTGACGAATTTTTAAAATACCAACGAGCTCAGAGATGTATAAAATACACACCTGCCTTGCCACCACCTAAAACTGACAATTGATGACATTTTGTCATAATCTTTTCTACAGAAAAGAATGAAACCTTGAAGGTAAGGTGATACACTCACAGACTCCATACCCAGAGGCACTCTTGTGAACCTGACCATCAGTCCCCCAGCACATTTAAACACTTTTACATATGTAAATGAATGCACAACAATATTTGGTTTTTAGATGCATAATAAAAGACTTTAAAAAATGGTATTATATTGTGTATCATTCTGTAAACTGTGTCTTTTTTGTTGATGTGCCCTAGACATGGTAGACACTAGATAAAATTTGTCAAATGAATAAAAGATAAGCTTATAATAGGCAAGGCCCATATTTCCCAAATAAATACATTCTCCAAACATTCTTTTAGTTGTCATATTGAGGTGCTCAAATGCAAACAGAGAATATATACTTAAATAACTTTCTCATCATTTTATTTCATTTTATTTTACTTTATTTTATTTTATTTTATTTTGAGATGGAGTCTTTGTCACCTAGGCTGGGGTGCAGTGGCGTGATCTCGGCTCACTGCAACCTCCGCCTCTTGGGTTCCAACAATTCTCCTGGCTCAGCCTCCCAAGTAGCTGGGATTACAGGCACATGCCACCACGCTTGGCTAACTTTTGTAGTTTTAGTAAAGATGGGGTTTCAGCATGTTGGCCAGGCAGGTCTCGAACTCTTGACCTCATGATCCACCCATCTTGGCCTCCCAAAGTGCTGGGATTACAGGCATGAGCCACCATGCCTGGCTCTCACCCGTATATTTTAAATGCATGCTCAGTAAACATCTGATGAGTAATGACAGGGTCTTAATGTAGTGTATTATGCACTTGAATTTGGAAGACTCACATGTCAGCACCATGTGAACTATTCCAGTTAAGCAGTGGTGCTCAAAGTAAGACATGTTTCCCAGGACATGGAGGAGGAGGGATGCCCTGGCTTTAATTAAGCCCAGCAGGGCCAAGACACTCGCTGAGCAAAAGGGATGAAAGGATAAGTAACTACTATTTCACCCTGACTTATATTGTCAGCTACTCTGTAAAGTGTCCCCAACTTCCTAGAAAGAATTCGTTCTCTTCTCTCTATCTATACTCAGAACATTTATGCAACCGGAATGTATTCTCTTTCATTTGTACGCCTGTCTTCTGCACTGAGTCATGGGTTTTTCCAGAGCAGGACTGACTTTGAGACATCTTTGAATCCACAGCGCCTAGCACAGTGCTCAGTGGTGGCTACAGCAGAGTGGCATCCCCTGGGGAGATCTCTTTTTTTGTTTTTTGGGTTTTTTTTGTTTTTGTTTTGTTTTGTTTTTTTTTGAGACAAAGTCTCGCACTGTCACCCAGGCTGGAGTGCAGTGGCACGATCTCAGCTCATTGCAACCTCCGCCTCCTGGATTCAAGCGATCCTTCTGCCTCAGCCTCCCGAGTAGCTGGGACTACAGGTGCACGCCACCATGCCCAGTTAATTTTTGTATTTTTAGTAGAGATGGGGTTTCACTGTATTGGCCAGGCTGGTCTCGATCTCCTGACCTCATGATTTGCCCGCCTCAGCCTGAGATTTCTTTTTTAAATCATAAAACTCAAGAACGATTATGCACTTCTATTTCTCCTCGTATGTTTGAAATTCTTGATCACTTTATTTCTCTATATTTTATTTAAAAAACATTTTAAAATGGAAAGTTCCAAATACATTCAAAAGTTAGCAGAACAGTATCCTAAAACCTCCATGTACCTATCACTCAGCTTCAAGAATTAACTCATTTTGTTTCCCTGTGGAAAATGAAACTGGAAATCATAGATGATACATAATAGGTATGATTTATTCTAGAAAAACTATGCAAACTCATAGTCCTTGCCTCTACATGAAAAAGGTGTTTTCAGTTAAAATAAAATATTTTAGATTTTTAACAAATAATTCCTCGCTAAGTTCCCTGCTAATAATTCCCTGTTAAGTTTATTCACTGGACAACTAGCTACCAGAAGAGAGTATTCCCGGATTGCCAAGTTGCAAACACAGGGTCACTGTCCCATAATATCCTATCCCCAAAATTAATGATAGTTAAATGACTAAATATATTTAATTATGAAAGGTCAGTGTTCTCTTCCAGCCTAAACTTTTATCTGAATTAATAAATCTTGTAAAATTTGTAATCTCAAGGTTTCTTTTCTATCCCCATTCTGAACGCTGACTGCATCCTGGCCAGATTCAGTCTTCTAGAAAAGTTGAAACTCACCACTGCCAGAGTTGGAATTCAAAGCCCCAGCAATTAGATGAACTGATAAGAAATTATTGTGTCGTAATACAAAAACAAAGGCCATTTACTTCACAAAATGAAAACATCCGACAAGATAGTAACAAAGACTTCTTATTTCAGGGCTGTAAGAATTGGTTTCAAACCATTAAAAAAGACTTTTTTTAAAGCACATTACATAGAAAATCTTTATAAACGTGGCCTGTCTCCATTCTCCTAGGACCCTATACCAGCTTTGCAGTTCCTGTCTGCCGTTTGTTTTCTCAGGCTGAAACAGTCGTTAGCCCATATTTTACAAACAAGAGCTCCTCTCTCTTTTTGTAGTGCCTAAAAAGTTTAAGGCTGGGCGCGGTCGCTCACGCCTGTAATCCCAGCACTTTGGGAGGCCGAGGCGGGCGGATCATGAGGTAATAAGATCGAGACCATCCTGGCTAACACGGTGAGACCCCGTCTCTACTAAAAATACAAAAAAACTAGCCGGGCGAGGTGGCGGGTGCCTGTAGTCCCAGCTACGCGGGAGGCTGAGGCAGGAGAATGGCGTGAACCCAGGGGGTGGAGCTTGCAGTGAGCCAAGATCGCACCACTGCACTCCAGCCTGGAAAACAGAGCGAGACTCCGTCTCAAAAAAAAAAAAAAAATCAGTTTACAAATGTAAATTATGCAATATGGAACGACCTTTTTTTTTTTTTTTTTTTTTTTTTTTTTTTTTTTTTTAAAGAAAAGAAGAGCTGGAGGACTACAGGTTTTTGTATATATACAGATTATGAAAATGAAATGCGGATGAGCTTAGGACAATCAGAAGCCTCTTAGTGATCCCTCAGTACCAGATGAAACCCAGATCCAACAACCAGCAGTCTGGTCCCATGCGGTGAGTCATGAGTGTTCATCCAACTTTTGTTTTTGTTTTTTTAACCTCGGTTTTGTCTTAAAAAAAAAAGAAAAAAAAAAAAACCCTAGAAGCCTGGCGCATATATATATATATACACACACACACACACACATATATACACACACACACACATACATATATATAAAAATACAAATGTGTAAGATAATTTATAAATGTCTAAACTCAGAGGAAACAAGCTGGTTGATCAATCAACAGTAAATTGGATTGTACCTTTGTTGAAATGTCTGCCCTCAGTGTCAGTTTATTTAACTGTTGGCTGCTGATCTCAGAGCTGTTAACATTAAAATTACATTGATTGAGCCAAAATCAAAGATGCCTTTGCTGTTTACACATCAGGCATGAAGGCTAATTACTTACTAATCCTTGAGAGTTTTAAATGCTTCTGAGGTACTAAATACCCCTGAGGACCATCCATATTTTTTAATGGGTTGAGGACAGGCCCTTCAACACATGTGCCCTCTAATAGCTGAAGAGGAGTTGTAGGGTGCCAGGCACGATGAAGTGATAAATGTCAACAAGAGAGTCAGTATTGTCTGTCGTCTTGGAGAATCTCAGATTCTCTCTAACCAAAGTGTACAATAAAATATTCACAACATATTGATTTATATTTCATCTCTGTGTTTCTTCCAGTGGAACTTTTTAATGCACAACACATAAACTTAATAATACGAACATTAGCTCCATCTACCAATTGCTAATGACTAACTTTGTGCCAGGCACTGTGCTAAGTACTTTAAGCACATAATATGGTATCCACGTTGTTTATCACCATACGCCCCGTATACTTATTAGGTATACACCCCCATATCATGCATGAATATTGGGGTGCTCAAGAAAAGAATTTTTTTGAGATGGAGTCTTGCTCTGTTGCCCAGGCTGGAGTGCAGTGGCACAATCTCAGCTCACTGCAGCCTCTGCCTCCCAGGTTCAAGTGATTCTCCTACCTCAGTCTCCCAAGTAGCTGGGATTACAGGCGTCCACCACTGCGCCCGGCTAATTTTTGTATTTTTAGTAGAGACAGAGTTTTGCCATGTTTCCCAGGCTGGTCTCAAACTCCTGACCTCAGACGATCCGCCTGCCTTGGCCCCCCAGAGTGCTAGGATTATAGGTGTGAGCCACGATGCCTGGCCACAAAATATTTTTTGAATGAATGAAAGAACTGAAGAGTAGGAGAACCAAAAGGATGAGTAAGAATGAATATGAACAAATACATATGACTCAAAGACTCCATCAGCACATGGAATCCATAATTCAGTCCACCCATCTTACGAGCAACTGATTTGGTTCTTGCAAAGATAAACTAAAGATGACCTAATGTGTTTTTACTAACTTCATCATCCTTATCTCTGGTGCACACAAAAGAAGCTAGATCTGAGCTTGTTTCATTAAAAGTGGTTGGTTGGCCACACCACAGATCCAAAGCATACGTTACAGCAAGCTTTGTCTCTCCTGAATGTGTCATTTTCGTGTCAGCCTGAATGAAAAGTGGTTTATTGGACATGGCATTCATCAACAAATATTTATTGGACAATTATTTTATGAAGGAATTGTAAAATAAAACTTTAAAATAGTAAAATAAAGAGGTTGCAAATTTAGAGGAAACAGTAGATTTAGAATAAACGATCACACATAAAATATTTAGTACGATTAGGACCACGAAGTTTTTAAAGAAAAAGGAAGTCAGGCTTTCAAATCTTGCTGACTAGGGGGTCAATTTTGTACAACCAAATTAGAAAATAAAACTTGACCTCTGTCAAACATCATGTGATCAATCAACTTGGGTTATCTTTGAGTTTCAAATTAGAACATGCTGTGTTCCCTTTGATGACAACATCTTTGTGAAGCTGGTTTTTTGGTGGTTGCCAAGATAAAAAGCAGTATTGTGCAAAAATCAGCGTGGAACAGGAAGAGGAGTGGCCATGCCCCAGGTCATTCCCAGGTTTGAGAAGTTCTGCAGTTTTCAGCATGTCCATATATTCCCGGAGTAACGGGATTTATTTAAGAATAAAATAACATTTTTCATATTGCTATGAAGCTGCTAGGACATAAATACCTGCTTAGTCGTTTGGGTCTCACTAATGAGTAACCAGAACAACTAGGTGTTTCTTTTGCCCTAGCAGTTTTGTGGAAAAATTCGTGAGGCACGAAAGATACCATGAACCAATGTCAGGGAACCCAGGTGTCTTGATTTCAGAAATAATAAAAATGCTGGATGGGTGCAGGGGCTCACGCCTGTAATCCCAGCACTTTGGGAGGTTGAGGCAGGCAAATCACCTGAGGTCAGGAGTTTGAGGGTGGCCTGTCCAGCATGGCAAAACCCCGTCTCTTCTAAAAACACAAAACTTAGCTGGGTGTGGTGGCGGCACCTGTAATCCCAACTACTCAGGAGGCTGAGGCAGGAGAATCGCTTGAACCCGCGAGGTGGAGGCTGCAGTAAGCCGAGATCGCGCCATTGCACTCTAGCCTGGGTGACAGAGCGAGACTCCATTAAAAAAAAAAATGCTATCTTTAAATAAGAAAACACCATAATTATGATCACTCCTGATGTATCTATCACACTGGTCAGAATTTTTAGGAACTTTACATAACTTCGCCATTATGTCATCTTGCAGATGAGGAAACTGAGCCACAGAGAAGTTAAGAAGCACATCCCCAGCTCACAGAGCTGGGAGAATGCTAGAGCCTGATATCAAGCCTGGGACTGTCCAACCCAAAGGTGTCACTCTTCATTTTACCACAGTCCCTCTCCCTCCAGCACCCACTGGAGCACATTATAAACAACACTCAATAAATAGTGATTCTGAAGAAAAAAAAAAAAAATCTGTTACCATCTGTAGTAGCTGAGTGGTGGCCCCTGAAAGGGTACATCTAAGTCCTAAACCCCAGAACCTGTGAATTGGGCTTGACTTAGGAAAGGGTCTTTGCAGATATGATTAAGTTAAGGAGCTCGAGATGAGAAGATCATCCTGGATTCCTCAGGTGGGCCCTAAATCCAACAACAGGTGTTTTCATAGAGAAGAAGACAGGAGGACACAGAGAAGACGAAAAAGCTTTGTGAGGACAGAGGCAGACACTGGAGAGATGCAGCCGCAGACTAAGGAGGACTTGGAGGCACTAGAGGCTGGAAGGGACAGGGAAGGAATCTCCCTTAGATCCAACACGTTGATTTCAGCCTTCGGGCTCCAGAACTGTGAGAGAATACACTTCTGGGGTTGTAAGCCACCCAGTGCGTGCTGCTGCTATGGCAGCCCCAGGAAATAATATGCCATCCTTGGTTCCAAGTCACCAAATGATTAAGATTGTTACAACTCACTTAAACATCCAAATTACCTGGTTAGTTACCAATAGCTTTTACAAGTCCAAAATCTGAAAACAGTCTTCTATTCCCTATGTACCAAGGAGCTGACTCTTTTGATAGATCTTATTAACGGCCTGCATTTTTAAAATCATTCATTTAATAAAATATTTTTTATTTTACTTTATAAAGTTTTTAAGTTCATTAGCAGGCTATTAAAAGATGAGCATTCTTAATCAGAGCTGATGAAATGTAGCAACTGACGCTACAAGTACAAGGCTGGAAAAAATGCAAAAATGCATCTCAAAACAATCATCCTGAAATCAGGCAGAACGTTGTCTCCAAGGTAATGGTGAGCTTTGAAAATCAAAGTTGTCACACAGGAGCACTGGCATTTGAAAGAGTAAACTTTGGGAATAAAACAGATTTTTTTTTTTTTTTTTTGAAACAGAGTCTTGCTCTGTTGCCCAGGTTGGAGTGCAGTGGCACCATCTTGGCTAACTGCAACCTCCACCTCCTGGGTTCAAGTAATTCTCCTGCCTCAGCCTCCTGAGTAGCTGGGATTACAGGCGTGCACCACCATGCCCCGCTAATTTTTGTATTTTTAGTAGAGACGGGGTTTCATCATGTTGGCCAGGCTGGTCTCGAACTCCTGACTTGAGGTAATCTGCCCCCTTTGGCTTCCCAAAGTGCTGGGATTACAAGTGTGAGCCACCACACTCAGCCATCAGTAAAGTTTTTTAAAGTGACAAATGAGCTTGCTTCTTGCACGTTAATTTACTAACACAAACTGGGTGATGGCAACGCCACTCACAAGGAATAATGTGTATCTAAAATGCTTTCATGTTTTGTTTTAATAACAGTTATAGTAGAGGAACCAGTCTCACAAAAGGTATGTTAATGAGAATGGAAGAAGATTTTAAAGTAATTTCAGCAAGTTCAGAATTATTTTGTTTTGTTTCTTGAGACAGGGTCTCATTCTGTTGCCCAGGATGGAGTGCAGTGGCGCAATCATAGCTCACTGCAGCCTCCACCATCTAGGCTCAAGCGATCCTCCCACCTCAGCCTCCCAAGTAGCTGGGACCTCAGGCACACACCCCCACATCCAGCTAATTTTCTGATTTTTTTGTAGAGAAGGGGTTTTGCCATGTTGCCCAGGATGGTCTTGAACTCCTGGGCTCAAGCCATCTGCCTACCTTGGCCTCCAAAAGCACTGGGATTTATAAGCATGATCACCCAGCCAGCTCAGGATTTTTTAACTTTTACTCAAAATAAAGTCAGAGATACTATATTTTCAAAATTCATCTTTAATCAATTCCAATTTTTTTTTTCGGTCAAGTTAGTTAATTGTACATCATCTATTGATGAAATCAATGGTTTCTATACTTCTGGATCATAGAAGCTAACCTTCAAATGCCACACATTGTGAACAAGGTCCTGAGCGTGACTGTTCTGCAGCTCACACCACACCTGAATGACCTCAATGAGACGAGTTCACCGATCATGAGTTAGGATGTTGGTGAAATATCAAACTGCTATTAGTGTTTCAATGCCTACTCTCAATGTCTAAATATATGTCCTTGTGGACCTGTCTGCCAACCCCACTCTGAGTAGCTCTAAAACAAACGCTGACCTCCCTAAGCAAGTGCCAAGGCCTCATCCGATAAAGAGAGGGTCCTACGGCTTTCTGAGCGTCGGAAATAAAGGAAGGAGACACATCTTCTTTCCACTGGAAATTCTCTCCTTCGGGATAGATGAAGAATTGATTACAGCCTTTCAGGAAAGCTGTGTCTAAACAGGAAATTGCCATGAACCAGGAGAATTCTGGATAATAAATTTTTTAAATGACAGGTTATCTCAGCTGAAGTATCACGTACATTAAAGAGCCTCAATGTGTTTTGAATTTTGCTTGCGTGTTACTAAGCTTTCTCTTAGGTAGGCCGTGACTCACAGGAAAGGAAAGGTACAATGAATGTACCTCACCAAAGGGTGCTTTATCTGTACATCAAAGACATGCATACACTGCCCTGAGTGCATAGAACTATATGCACGTGTGAATTCAAGATGCCGTCATTATTATTTCCCTCCTTATTTACGATGCCCATTTCAAAGTTTACTAAAATGAGTAAGATAATGTCTCTATAATGAAAACTCATAATGTGCAAAAGTATCCATGCTCTGGCCACCAAATTAGATCTCCAAATATTTTAAGAACTGTTTATTCCTACAAATCCCTTGTTTCATTAATCAGAATGAAAGTGAGGTGACATATCATTTGCAAGACATAGACGTGGTTACAACAGATAGGACTGATGAAGTTTTGAAATAAGACAAACTGTCACTCAGCACACAGTTGTTCATGGAATACCTCTAAGAATACAGGCGGGCTAGTAGTTCTAAATATTCAACAGTTCCACGCACCAACACCTCTCCTTTAAGTAAACTTCTTTGTGATTAAATTCTCAGTGTCTTTAAAAGTTCTTAGTTTCTTAAAAACTAGGTTTTTCATTTCTTCTCTTCAGACACTGTTCTGCCTACAGACTAGTCATGTATAATCACAATTCAGTGCTTTGGTCAATATTTTCCAATTTTGAGCAACTTTGGTATACCAAAAAAAAAAAAGACACTATCAGGCCTTACAATAAAGTAAAAGATACTGTCGTCAATAAACTCAAGATCCACTGTGAAAAAAAAAAGAAGAAAATATGCAAAAACCTTACAGGAGAAATAAAAATTGATATCCATCCATCACAGCCCTACAAAGACAAGCCATGCTGAAGCAATTACCCTGAGTAGATTCAGGTGGGCCAGGCTGGGCTACGCGCGGCTACAGCTTCCTCAGCACAGATGAGAGCGAAGGTTTCACGCAGACTGCAAAGAAACTCCAGATGGAAGGAACGGCGTTTGCCAAGGCTTGGAGGAAGACTGCAGAAGTACCCACATTTAAATTCTATTAGTAGTTAGTTACTCTTAGGAAGTTGGATTAGGGGTGGTGAAGATTTCATGTTGAAATTTATTTATATGTCCCTTGTTTGAAGTTCCTGCAGGAAAGCATTTCTTTTGCCATTTAAAGAAGTAACCGCTTTTCTCCCAGGAATGTTGTGAAATACAAAATCTAAATCTGAAATGCATACGGTTCATTTCAACAAAAAAATTAAGGATGCTTCAGGGTATATAAAGTACTGTGTATCAGGTTTTTCACCTGAAAAATTAAGAACTAAACATTTCACTTTGTTATCACTCTTACATCCCCCCTCTTGAAATGCAAACACCATCACTAGAAAGCTCTGCTTGGGAAGAGGGAGCAGAGGAAACTAGCAGTTTCTGAGTACTCTTTAGTCCCAGGCACAATGTCAGTTACTTTAATGCACTACCGTCCCATTAATATTAATTCTCATAACAACCCTATAAATTAGGAACAAGTACTTGTTTCTACAGGTGAAGACAGACTCAGAGTTTAGAAGCATTTTTCCAAGATCATACAGCTCCGTGGGGGCTACATGTCATACATGACTAGGACTCAAAGTTCAGTTCAATTTCCCCGCACTCCCAAACTGCTGGGCCCCTGGGCCTTGCCTCTGGTCTTCAGCCCTGGCCTTCTGTCCCTCTCACTTCAGTTTCCCTCCGACTCTTTCTGGAATAAGCAGATAGACTTATTCACCCTCACAATTCTCCAGGGCGTTAGCCCCAAAATGCTGCCTTCCAGGCCTAAGGGAAAGACAAACCTAAACGCGAACTTCTAGTTGTTGCTGTTTCTTTTCCACCTTCCCCCTTTTCCGGTCAACAGGGTGATACCTGCTGAGGAGCTTTTAGGGATGTATGAGGCGGTTTTGCTTGAGAGGGTACCTCTGGTATTTAGCAGATGAGGTTCCAGGGCACGCGTGGGGTGGAGCCCCAGAATGCACGCTCCCGAGCGGCCTTCCCACTGCCCTGCGGGACCTCCATGCTGGGGAGCATCTGTGTGTAATTATCTGCACTTAGAACATCACTCCATTCTACATAAAAACACCAAACTCTTTCCCCAGCTTTAATAAAAGCTGAGTTTTCCAGGATTACAACTGGAGATGGAACAAACTAAACTTTGTTTTGTTTGAAATATTGCCCTGAGTTGATTCGTTTCAGAAAATTGTGTCGCCAGTGGCAATGGTGATGACTGTGTCTGAGGCACCCACGCAACCCCAGGTGTCAGACTGCTTGTGCGCTCACAGCGATTCCCCTAAGAGGCAAAGAAGCCAGCAGCTTCCTGCATTGTCTAGTGAAGACCTATCCAAGTATGTACATACGAAAATACACCTAATTTTACTATACATTACATTCTTCTTATTTCTCACTTATTTTACAATTGAGAAGCATATTGATTTTTTGAAATTATGTGTGTAGATAAATTATATTTCAGGATAAGAAAAGAAGCATTACCAAAGTATTTGTTGTTGTTGTTGTTGTTTTAAAAGGAGGCCCGTTGAGGCTAACAAGGCCAAGAACTGCTGCTCTAAATCAAGCAATTGTTGAGTGAAAGATTTTGGATATTTGTTTTAATTAACTCTGTCACTAATTGCTGTACAACGGAATAAGTCAGGAAAGGAGACAAGAATTAAAGACAGGCTATATAGAAATAAAGATAAAATAAAGTTAGGCTATCTAAAATTTCTGAAGGCCTTTATATACTTAGACCCAAGTGCTTGAGTAATTCTCCATTTCCCGATTTAAGACAAAGGGCTTGGGCCAAGGCATTCAAGAGAGACAGATATTTTTCAATTAAACACAACATTTACATCTTTATTTTATTTTTATTTATTTTTTAGTTTTTCGAGAGGGAGTCTCGCTCTGTTGCCCAGGCAGTAGTGCAGGGGTGCGATCTCAGCTCATTGCAACCTCTGCCTCCTGGGTTCAAGCGATTCTCCTGCCTCAGCCTCCCAGGTAGCTGGGACTACAGGCGCCACCACCACGCCCAGCTAATTTTTGTATTTTTAGTAGAGACGGAGTTTCGCCATGTTGGCCAGGCTGGTCTCAAACTCCTGACCTCAGGTGATCCACCCGTCTCAGCCTCCCAAAGTGCTAGGATTACAGGCATAACCCACCGCGCCTGGCCAATATTTACATTTTTAAATAGATAGAATCAAGTTTGAATTTCTTAATTCTGCCAGCGCATCTTAATTCTTAAACACCCCACCTTCTGCTTACTTTCTTATTTTTATTTTCTATGTCCATTTTTCCACGATTTAATTTCTTTAATCACATTATAGCTATGTATCTCCCTAACACATCTTAAATACTTTTGCAGGGAGGCAGGATGAAGCTGAGTATAAATAATAAAATGCTCTTTCAAACAGGAGATACTACAATTCTAATTATCACATAAATGTAATTATTAGCAATACCCAAGTTAGGCACAACGTACCATGTCTTAATACTTCTGGGTTTTGACCAGGTGCAGTGGCTCACACCTGTAATCCTAGTACTTTGGGAGGCCGAGGCGGGTGGATCACCTGAG
Source organism: Chlorocebus sabaeus (assembly GCF_047675955.1). Taxonomy (NCBI): domain Eukaryota; kingdom Metazoa; phylum Chordata; class Mammalia; order Primates; family Cercopithecidae; genus Chlorocebus; species Chlorocebus sabaeus. The sequence goes on along the minus strand of NC_132910.1, from coordinate 134,579,536 downwards.
GTCAGGAGTTTGAGACCAGCCCAGCCAACATGGTGAAACCCTGTCTCTACTAAAAATACAAAAGTTAGCCGGGTGTGGTGGCGGGCACCTGTAATCCTAGCTACTCAGGAGGCTGAGGCTGGAGAATCCCTTGAACCCAGGAGGTGGAGGCTGCAGTGAGCTGAGATCATGCCATTGCACTCCAGCCTGGGCAACAAGAGTGAAACTCTGCCTCAAAACAACAACAACAACAACAACAATTGGGATTTTTGTATAGCTTTTTATGCAAATGCTTTAATTTCAATAAGAATTAGACAGGCTTAGGAAAAGCCATTCCCAATTATGTCTTTGGCTAAATTTATAGTATTAAAGTAAATCGCTATCACTTAAAATACATTGGGGAAAGGCATAGTATTTGTGTCTGTCCACAAACTCCACTAAATGTTGTACGTGAACCAGATAATCTGCTTCAGAAATTATCCAGGAGCTTAAGGAGAAATTTCGCTATTGACGCACATTAAAAATGTAAACATTGGCTAATACAAACATTAACTAATAAACTATTCAGAAAGCAATGTCATATTTATATATTTTTCTTTGTCATTTAGCATGTGAATCTGCCTCTCAACAACTCCATATGTATTCTAAGGAAAAATGGAAAAATAGAGGCAAGCTCTGGAGGATAAGTGCCTTATAAATACTAGGTATTTTTGAAGTAGTATTCTGCAAGAGGCTATAAATATTGTTCAAATGAGGAGCTGTCATGTAGGACATTTCTTTAGTTCTAAAGCTGCAGAAACACCCACATCTTCCACAGTTCTGACAGGGAGTTGGGAAACAATGTTGTTGTAGGAAGCCGGGTTCCCCATTTCCTAGCCAAATTTAAGCTGCTTCAACAAGAGCAGCCATGCTACTTTTCACTAGGCTCAAAACAGTAACTAATTATTCAACACTGACATGAGCCCTTAAGTGAATCACAGCAAATCTAGGCGCTCAAGATCTTCACAGGGATTCAAAGCCCTCAGTAACAACATTGGTATGTTCAGGCTGATGTTGAGGTTAACACAGAAAGGAAAAAAAATGCCTACCAAACATTTCTGCTGTATAATTAATATATTGTATCAATACATTAATATATATACTGATACATTAATGTATATACTGATACATATACTGTATGTATATACTGATATAATTAATATATTATATCAATATATCGCATCGATACCTCAAACTCAATATATCTAAAATGGAACTCATCAATGTCCCCAACCCTATACCTGCTCCTCCTCATGCATTTCCATCCAAGCAAATGGCACCTCTCCCTTACTCAGGAACTGGGTATCGCCTTGACTCCTCCTTCCTGCTCATCTGCTACATCCTCACAGTCACTGACACCTGTCAGTCAGCTGAGTCTCCAAAGCACGTCTCAGCTCTGCCCATGACTCAGCTTCTCCACCATCATCACCTGCTCCACGCTGTCTCCTTCCCAGGTCTGGATCCCTGAAACAGCCCTTCCCTGGTCTCCACGCCTCCCTTCTTGCCCGCTCCAATCCTTCTCTGCCTTCCACAATGCAAGTTGTTATTATATTGCTCGCTAGATTAAACACTCTCTACAGTTTCTCGTTTATTGCCTCTTAAGAGCATGCAAATTCCTCACCCCCATGAGTAGGGTAACCATACATTCCCATTCGCCTGGGATGGTTGCAGCTTATGCCTGCTCTTCTTGTGCAATTATTACTAGTGCCCTCTTTCACTGGCCCAAGCGTTGCAGTTTATAAGGTCATCTAACCTACAAGGCACCTCCTGACTCGCCTTACCCTACAGACTCACATTCAGCTGGCACCACGCTACCTTTAGGTACAGCGAACTCCTCTCAGTCCCTTTCTTTCACAATAGTCTGCATAATCTAAGTGAACAGGAGACTTGTGTCTTTCACTGTTCCTAGACACTTCGCGACTAATATATTGATTGCATATAGACACTAGATAACTCTGAATAAATCAATAGAAGAGAGTACCAGGAATATGGTAGCTCCATAATATTTTTTTGGAGGGGGGAGGTGGGGGGAAGGAATCTTACTCTGTCGCCCAGGCTGGAGTACAGTGGCACCATGTTGGCTCACTGCAACCTCCACCTCCTGGGTTCAAGCAATTCTCCTGCCTCAGCCACCCAAGTAGCTGAGACTACAGGCGTGTGCCACCATACCCAGCTAATTTTTGTATTTTTAGTAAAGACGGGGTTTCACCATGTTGGCCATCCTGGTCTTGAACTCCTGACCTCAGGTGATCTGCCTGCCTCGGCCTCCCAAAGTGCTGGGATTACAGGTGTGAGCCACCATGCCCAACCAGTAGCTCCATAATTAATATATTATAGTAGATGATAAATAAAGATCTTTTGAGAAATTAAAAGGAAAAATTACTCAACAAGCTAGGATTTGGGTTTAACACAATCATCTCAATAAGAACAAACACGACAGTTTCTAGATGAATATTTTTAAGAATTATTTTGATACTAACAAAGACACTTTCGTTGTCCCCCAATAGAAATTCTATTTTAACCAGTATGGCTTATGTTCAGCCTCTTTGATTTGAAGATATCTGCGGAAACCACATATGATCCTGGGACTATCATACAAGAAAAAAAGAAAATTTGTAGATCTAGATCAGTATTTGAACTGATATTGAAGTTATTCATAAATAGACTTAAAACATCCAAAAAATATGACCTCTTCCTCCAAAACAGAGGGAAATAAATATAGCTTCATATTATTCTGTTAAGCTTTAGAGCAGAATATTGAAGACTAACTTCCTTCTTGAAAACAAAAGTTATGGCCGGAGCAGTGGCTCACACCTGTAATCCCAACACTTTGGGAGGCTAAGGCAGGAGGATGGCTTGAACAAAAGAGTTGGAGATGAGCCTGGGTAACATAATGAGACTCTGTCTCTAGGAAAAATACAAAAAAAAAAAAAAAAAAAAGCATGGTGGCACACACCTGTAGTCCCTGCTACTTGGGAGGCTGAGGCCGGAGGATCACTTGAGCCCAGGAGTGAGCCATGATCATGCCACTGCACTCCAGACTGGGTGGCAGAGTAAGATCCTGTCTCAAACAATAAAAAATAATAACTAAAAATAAAAATCTTAGCTGGGCTTGGTGGCACATGTCTGTAGCCCCAGCTCCTCTGGAGGCTGAGCTGGGGGGATCACTTGAGCCCAAGAGTTTGAGACTGTAGGAAGCCATGACTGTGCCAGTGCACTCCAGCCTGGATGACAGAGTAAGACCCTGTCTTTAAAAAAAAAAAAAAAAAAAAAAAGCCAGGCGCAGTGGCTCACGCTTGTAATCCCAGGACTTTGGGAGGCCGAGGCGGGCGGATCACGAGGTCAGGAGATCGAGACCATCCTGGCTAACACGGTGAAACCCCGTCTCTACTAAAAATACAAAAAAAAAATTAGCTGGGTGTAGTGGCGGCGCCTGTGGTCCCAGCTACTCCGGAGGCTGAGGCAGGAGAATGGCGTGGACCCGGGAGGCGGAGCTTACAGTGAGCCGAGATGGTGCCACTGCACTCCAGCCTGGGCGACAGAGCGAGACTCCGTCTCAAAGAAACAAAACAAAACAAAAAAAGTTGTATAGCTAGGATAATTGGTTGTAATATTTTCTTGCTGTGCAAAATTATTCACAGAGCAGTGAACATAACACCAACAAAACAGTAGTTGTAGCTCAGAAATACATTTGACTGGAAGCTTGTCAGTGTTGTGGCCTTTCAACATACAATGCTGCTAAATGATCCTTTTTTTTTTTTTTTTTGGTTTTATGTGGGAATGGCAGTGAGAAGTGAGAGTTATGAATCCCCTGCAAGGGCCTCTTTGTTCATCTGGTTTTAATGTTTGCAGAAGGCTCAGAAGAACTGGTGTGATCCATGGCCAGAGATTCCATCACTTTCTCAGTCTCACTTAAGGTATTTGAAATATACCCAATAATCAATTGGTTATTGTTATAAATTATGTCCCCAAACTACACTCAGATATGGCGATGACCCAACATAGTACACATAACATCACAGAAAGAGAAAATGCATACTACTTCCAAACCACCAGACCTAGACCATTCTTTTCCTTGGATTCCTAATGCATTTACCTAAATCTTCACTGGATTATTCAAAGGAAGGCCAATATCACGACACAATCAAAAACAGCATAAACTATCTGATTTAATGATAGCTGTGTACTTGATATTTGGGGCACGGCTCTGAACACTTTTGGTCTCATCCTGTATACGCTACAGCAAAGAAACCAGCCATGAGTAATGGAGAGGCCCCAAGACTTCAGCAAATCTCCATGTTTTTTATCATGACTAGATCCCATGTAATTTTCCCAATAACTAGAAATTTTAAGTTACTGCCTTATATCTTTAAATATTGTGTGTATAAAAATTAAGATGGCAAGTGAAACATACTCATCTGAGGAATTCTCCAGATGCTTCCAGGAGTTACGTTTTCGGGGCTTGGGTTACATCACAGATCTGAACCATTACCAAGTTTTGCATTTCATACTTTATCTAAAGCTTCTTTTCCTTTGAGTAAGAGCTATGACTTCCTCAGACATCGTCATTTTCTCTTAATTCTTATCACCAGCAGCTGTGGTTGGTTGGTGTTCTTCTCAGGACTATTTCCAAAAAGAAAACAAGTTTTTTTGTTGTTTTTTGTTTGTTTGTTTTTGTTTTTGTTTTTTCCTGAGATGGAGTCTCGCTCTGTCACCAGGCTGGAGAGTGCAGTGGTGCGATCTCGGCTCACTGCAACCTCCGCCTCCCAAGATACCAGGTTTTTAATCCCCCCTCCTGTCTCAGAACTTTGAGAACAGGCCCATGGAGCTACACTGGGTTGGCAAGAGTGCCAGGCTCAGCCGGCTCACTGGGTTAACGATTCAGGTCCACGCTCACAGGACACGGGATTAAAATCTGTGCCTCAGCAAAACCACAAGCTTGTCCTAGACTGCCATCCTGATCGCCCATTAATAATTGAAATATCTGATAAATCCTTGAACCCCAAAGCTCTCCTCTGTTATTCTCTTCACCGTATTCTCCAGCTGAAAGATAAATTTCTCAAGAATCTTGAAGGCGGCAAAATCCAAGCTCCTGCAGACACTGAAGTAGGCTTTTGTGTTTGTGTGGGTTTTTTTGTTGTTTCATTTTGTTTTAAACCCAACAGTTTATTATCTTCTGCATAGAAAGGAGGCCACTGGGGCTATAAGCATTCCGTGGGCAGCTCTGGGAAGGTGCAAAGATGAACAGGAGGGTACACCAGATACAAAATGTCCCCCATGAGGGCTCCTTATCCTCACCGATGTGAAAGACACAAATGCACTTAAAACAGATGACCTAAACTGAACACCAGTCTGTTGGGGAAAAAACGCTGCCACAAAGCCAATAAACAAACACTGCAAAACGGAACCACTGAAATAATACGCCAGGGATCCTTAGCACCCCTGTTCTTCCGGAAAGATTCTGCAGTTGTATCCTCTCTGTTGAGTAGCCTGACCATCATGCTGGTCCTATCACAGCCTCTGCAAGACCATCCGACCACAGCAAGGAGGGGCGCAGAGCCAGGTTTGTTTCCGGGCCACTTGGTGGGATGCCTGTGTGCCCTGCTGATGCCTGTGTGCCCTGCTCACTTACCTGCAAGTGGAAAAACAGGGTAAGTCTGTTCTCCTAAGCAAGAAGAGAGAGCAGACTGATAGTGGCTCCTTACAGATGTACAGCCCTGGGTAAGACCCGGAAAGGGCAAAACAAGGCAATTATTAGAATGTCACACCAGCCTCACACACCCTCCTACCTCGTATCAAAAACATCAGTTGGCAACCTCCTAACCATTAAGTCCTAATGGGTCCTTCTAGCTCAGTAACATGTGCACTGAAAAAGGACCATGTCTATCCTGCAAAGCCCATCTATTTCCAACACACTATTTAAAACAGCTCCTATAGGTCAGGAGATATCGTAATTACCAGCAGTTAAGTCTCTCCTACCTAAAAAAAAAAAAAAAAAAAAAAGACCCAGAAAGTTCTCAGAAATAAATGACCCCTTTTTAGAGGTCCAGAGCTGCTTCTTGCTAAACTGACAACAAGCTTATTAATAACAATAACTGTTAACTGTTCCTGAGCACATAACATTAAACTAAAGATTGCTATCCTCAAGGTTTTACACTGATGAAGGCATTTGATCCTCAAACAATCCCATGAAGCAGGTGCTGCTGTTGTCCCATTTTACACATAAGACACAGAGGCCAGGCATGGGGGCCGGGCTACACAGCTGCTTCTGTGCAGAGCCTGTGCCCAAACTCGGCCAGCCTTCTCCCACATCCGGGTCTCAAGCCACTATCTGGCATTGGCTCCGCTTCCAGAAAACCAACTGAAAAGTCTACATGTGTGCAAAGAATCAATAACTGGCTAGAAAAGCAATCAGAGTCAGTGAGGAAATAATACTCATCATGATGTGTTGTTTTGATCCTCCCAAACGCTGCCATTTTTGCACCAATAGCACTTTTTTCCTTCTGTTAAGAGTAGCAGTTGACACTTTACTCTTTGCCCAGTTTCCATCTCCTAACTTTTTTACAGATCTGGTTAAAAAACACTATTTGTGGCCGGGCCTGGTGGCTCACACCTGTAATCCCAGCACTTTGGGAGGCCAAGGCGGGCAAATCACCTGAGGTCAGGAGTTCGAGACCAGCCTGGCCAATGTGGCGAAACCCCATCTCTACTAAAAATACAAAAATTAGCCAGGCGTGGTGGCGCGTGCCTGTAGTCCCAGCTACTTGGGAGGCTGAGCCAGGAGGACTGCTTGAACCCGGGAGGCGGAGGTTTCAGTGAGCCGATACTGTACCACTGCACTCCTGCCTGGGTGACAGAGCAAGACTCTGTCTCAAAAGGAAAAAACAAAAAAACAAAGGAAAAAAAACACTTTTTTGCTTCACTCTAATTATACATTGGAGGGTGAAGTACTAAAGGTTCGTCCTAAGAAAAGTTAGCAGATCCAGATTTGAATCCTTGCGCTGCCATTAATTAGCTAGTAATGTTCAACCACAAATTCCTTATCAGTAAATTGATATAATAATAATACCAACCTCAGAGAATTGGTTGTTGTATTAAATGAAAGAATATCACTGACTACTATTAGGGCCTCAATAAGTGGAAAACATTATCAGGAATTCTAAAATATTCTTTAGGGAAAACAACATGTTTCTTATTTATTTCTTCTTGGATATTTACTTATTTATCATTTTGAGTGTTTATCTTGAATGTTTTATATTTTTTATTTTTATTATTCCCTTATTTTCTTAATTTTTAAAATCTGTACTTTTTAATTTATCTTCAATGTTTTATTTCTTTATCTTGAATATTTATTTGTGTATTTTTCCTCTTGAATTTTAAAAACACATCTGTTCTCATATAGGTGGTGGAAATACAGATTTCTTTTATAAAAAGAAAAAGACGCACATGTCATTAAGGATGCAGAATTACTTGGTTCTCCCATGTAATAAAATTTCATTTTGATTTGAAATCTGCCATTTTGGAGTTTGGAGATGATGGGATAGGGCCAGGTTAAAGGTTACCTTTCCTTTAGCTAGGAGAAATAACTGGCATAAATAAAATTTCAGGGCACCATATCAATGATTCAAGAAGAAAAAAAAAAAAAACCCTGTTTTCAAATACTAAAAGGAGCAATCTCTTAGTAGAACCAATGATATGCTAATTATAAATAATTTATCCATTCATTAGATAGCCTAAGGACATGAAAGTAATAAGACTGCATTCCATTAAACATTCTATAAAATTTAAATCTTTCACTTATTTAGACAGGTCTTCCTCCCAATTATCCCAAATTAGTGCAATTCTAGTCCTAGTTATATATATTACATTGTCCTGTGGAACATTATATACACAGCAAGTCACATCTGACAAAAGCTTAATTAGGTGATCAATTTTTCTTGACTAGAGCTTAAGAAGAGCTCAAGTATCCTTCAGAAATAATTCTTCATGATAATAGACTTCACTTGGAATTATTCTTCAAGCAACTTTGCAAGTGTGTTTGGGGCCAGGGAAGGTGGCTCATGCCTGTAATCCCAGCACTTTAGGAGGCCAGGTGGGAGGATCGCTTGAGCCCAGGAGTTCAAGACCAGCCTAGGCAACAGAGCAAGACTCCAACTCTACCAAAAAATAAGTGAGTTTGAAATGACAGTTTGTGATCAAGATTCAAATTTTCACCCATTGTACTTCTTTCCTTTGGATTCCTTTTTTGAGTATCGAGACTACCATCATTAGAGAAGCATTCAGAAGATTAAGAAGTATCATATGCCAAACCTGTGCTTCCACCTTCTCATACACTAACCTGTGCTTTCACTAGGAACAAACCCCCAAAGGAGAGACATCCCATCAGCACTGACTTCATTCGAAGGTTACAGCATGGGGAGAAAAAGAAACTTCAACTTCCTCATTACTCTAGATCCTTCTACTTGGCAAAGTGATAAACCTAGAAAAATCCAAATGTTTGATATTCCTACTTTTGCACTCAGATTATAGAGCACTACATATAAAAATCACTGCGTCATACAAATTAAGGCCACCACAAATTCATGGTATCCAGTCTCAGCAGGCCTCCCTAAGACTCTCTAAGGGAGGTCTACGCATGTACCTTCTGATGCCAGCACAGCTATCTTAACTCTGGTATCTTGCCCATGACCTCCTCTAACTCTTGCAGCCAACTTCCTGCTTCAAGGTGGAGACAGGCACCACCAGGCATGGAATTCCTCAACATTCTGGCCCTGACATCCTTCAGAGCCTATCTCTATCCACTGCCTGCCTACCAGTTTCTTCCTCTAGGCCCTACAATCCATTTTGCACCCTGAGACAGGGCAATCTCTCTCTCTCATGCAAATCCCAACATGTCACTCCCCTACTTCAAGTCTGTCTGGGACTCATTAAGCTCAGAATAACCTGACAGCTCCTCAGCTTGAAATATAAGGTCCTCCTGGGTCCCGGCCTCTCCTCTCTCTCACCTTGTCTCTATCATCTGCTGGCCTCTAGAAGGAGAACACTGCCTGGGAGACTCCTCCTGTCTCCAGCCTCTCTTGTCCTTTCCTGCTGGGCTGCCTGCCCCTCCAAGGGCAGACAGGGGCTCCTGTGCCTCCTCAGAAGTCCTTTCCCATCTCCTAGTCTCTGTGGGATCCAGCGCCCCTTCCTCAGGCCCCCATCATCACCCTCATCCCACTGTCACGCAGTGGTTTCCTGTGTATCTCCAGCCAACTGTGGGGGCCTTCAAGGCAAGCATGGATCCTGACTCTCTAATAAAACAAGCACACATGTCAAGGTCCTGACACGAACAGGCAACGCTGGTTCGCTGAAGGTGTGAGGAAGCAGTGAGGATCTGAAGGAAGGAGCTGAGAGGCTCCCTGTCCTGGACAGGCAATTCCAAATCAGTGGCTACCAAACCTAACTGTACATCAGAATCACCTCAAGAGCTTTTAAAACATAAAGTTCTGGGCCCCATCCCAAGCTACAAATACTTGGGGAATGAGGCCAAGATGTGTATCTGCTTAACAAGCTCCCCAGATGATTCTGCAGAAGGAACCAACTCAATGCTCCTCCACAGATGGTGTCTAGGAACCACAGTCTACAGAGTGTTCCTACCTTCTGGAGGGTACATCTAGAATACAAGACAGAGTCAACTCAATGCTGTCCCTGCTGAATGCAGCCTGACAACTCCATGCCACACCCCTCACAGCCCCGGGTAAGGACTCATCCGACACCTCACTTTCTGCAGCTCACCCCCAAGGATATTCTAAGCTCTTCACTACATTTTAAGCAACTTGGGAAGGGCCCATATGGTTACATCCCACAGCACTACCTCATAACACACACTGCAAACAGGGATAAAACTTGAAGAATTACAAGTTGACTTTGCCTGTATTTAAATATTTCCCTCACTTGGAAAAAAAAAAAAATAAGAAAACCATATTCAAATAAAAGCACAGTAAACTAGAAGCAGTTTTGTTGATCGGCTCTGCCTTTGTCTTCCATGTTGGTTATTAATCAGGTGACAGTGGCCTTCTAAGAAAGACTCCAGCCAATCCTGTTTCTCTGTGCAGCAGACCACACAGAGATTACTCCAGTTTTCTTCTAACTTCTCAGAGAAGACAGATCACGCACAGCACGGAGCTATGAGTATACTTCATAATATACATGACTAAGAACAAACATCCATTAGGATGGCTACTATCAAGGAAAAAAAAAAAAAGAAAATAACAAGTGTTGTTAGGGATGTGGAGAAATTAGAACCTTTGTACACTGTTGGTGGGTATGCAAAATGGTGCAACCACTGTGAAAAATGGTTTGGTGGTTCCTCAAACTAAGTTAAACAGAATTACCATGTGAGCCAGCAATGCTGCTTCTGGGTATGTACATAAAGGAACTGAAGGCAGGGACTTGCCAGTTCTTTGCACACCTGTGTGCACAGCAGCATTCTTCACAAGAGCAAAATAGTGGGAACTCAAATGTCCATCAACAGATGAATGAATAAACAAAACATGGTACATGTGGGCAATGGAATACGATTCTGCCTTAACAAGAAGATTCTAACACACGCTACAACATGGATGAACCTTGCTGATATGCTAAGTGAAATAAACCAGTCACAAAAGGACAGATATTTTATGATTCTACTTAGATGAGGTGGGGTAATCAATTTCACAGAGACAGACAGTAGAATGGTGGTTGCAGGGGATCGGGGTAGGGAGGACTGGGAGTTAGTGTGTAATAGGTACACAGGTTCAGTTCTGCAAGATGAAAACAGTTCCCAGGATACACCCTGATGCTGGCCTCACAACAATGTGAACGTACTTAATACCACTGAACTGTACCCTTAAGAAGTTAAGATGGTAACTTTTATGCCAGGTGTGGTGGCTCACACCTGTAATCCCAGCACTTTGGGAGGCTGAGGTGGGTGGATCACAAGGTCAGGAGTTCAAGATCAGCCTGGCCAACATGGTGAAACCCCGCCTCTACTAAAAATACAAAAATTAGCCAGGTGTGGTGGCGGGCACCTGTCATCCCAGCTACTTGGAGGCTGAGGCAGAGAATTGCTTGAACCTGAGAGGTGGAGGCTGCAGTGAGCCGAGATCGTGCCACTGCGCTCTAGCCTGGGCGACAGAGAGAGACTTTGTCTCAAAAAAAAAAAAAAAGATGGTATGTGTTTTTTTTACCACAATTTGAAAAAGTAAGTTTAAAAAAATGCATGACTAAAAATGAATCTAAACAGTTAAAATAATATTTGCACCTTAGGAACAAACCGTTCATCTTCTCAAAGCACCAGGGAATAGCGAATTTGTGGAAAGTCATCTAGCTCAGATCAATGCAATTTCTGTACATTTAATGTGCTGTATATCATTAACCCTTTGCTTTAAAGAGGTAGTTTACTAGTCAAATCTCTCCCAGCATATCATTAGAAGGAGGAAGACAATAAGAAGTAGACATGCAGATAATTAAGAAATTCTTATCTTAGGAAACGGAATACAAGTGAATTTGACCTTTTTCATATTATGAGTTTATCTTTTGGTATCTTGATTCTAAATTTAAAAATACAGAGAAACTATAAATCATATTTTTAGTTAAAAGCTTACAACTTTGTGTTACATTTCTTCAGTATAGTATACACAGAATTTAAGTGTTAGCTAGTTAGCTAGCCATGAAACAGGGGTAAGTGTTAATAAAAGATATAATTTTTAACTATTATATACTGTTTAAAAGTAATTTTGGTCTTTTAAAAATATATACCGTAATCATAAAGCTTTGTGACTGCTCTTAAATGTTCTAAAGATCTGGGGTTTCCTTTATCTGCATTATTTTAAATCTTATACATTCCAAGGATTATGTAGGTGCTAGATTTTGAAAGTCCTCCTACTAACAGAACTGAACAAAGCTTATGTTTTCATATTACCCACATTCACTGTGTTGCCATGGGTTACCGAACCCATCCTCCTGGACCACTGAAATGCTGGAGGAAATTGTTAACAGATTTTCTCAGAGTGACCCTCCTACAGGGAGTCACAAGGACGCTTTTTTTTGTTTTCCCCAAAATTGAAGATTTTTTAATATACATCTAATGTATTCTAAACCAGTTCACTGATTCTTATCAAAGATACAGTTGGTTCACCCAAATTTTAACCATCTATCCTTTTTAATCATATTCAACAACATTTCTAGTTTATTAATTTCTTTCTTGATTACCTTGAACTGAATTGTATCTTACACCATGCAAACCCATGGAACTTCTTCTCTGCCCCCAGTTCCATCACTTTAAATTATTGTGCCAGGTACTGTCAAATTGTTCCATTATTTGGATCCTAGCCTACTGCTATCCTCAGAATAATGTTCAGTCGAACTCTTACAACAACAGATGGCAGAAATTAGACTGTGCTAAACCGAATGCTTCTTCAGCAATTTTTCATAAGTAAAAAAGTCAAGAAAAATACAAGAGAAAATGAGTAAGCAAAAGAAAATGATGTGCAAATGAATGAAATTATGTTTATGTTTGAGACTTCTTTTCATTTGAAGTTTCAAATTTTGTTGTGAGGTACCCTTGCACTAAATGAGTTAAGACCTAGGAGTTGTTCGATCCCAACTATCTCATCTTCTCCAAGACTCAGGGATGTTCACTGCATGATTGACAGCTCATGATAACACTAAGCCAATTAAGATGACTAAGGAGCTCACGAGCGCATTACAATGGCATTTGAAACCCACTCTAAGGTGCGAAAAAGAGGAAGAGGAAGAAATAGCAGCAGGGAAGCACCCAGCAAATGCCCCAGCCCGCCCCTTGCCAGAGCTTAGGAGGCTTTATTGTTCTTTGGGTAAGGCAAGATAATTCTCAGAAGAACCTCGGCTGGCTGAGAAGAGATTATTTTTAAATAACACACACAAATATTTAGGGTTAGACTTGTTAGAATATGCAAGGAGCCCTAAAATCTGCTCTCTCATTATGCACAGGCTTCTACAGTGGGGTCCACTTAGAGGAAGTGCAAGATGAACCGCTGGGGGAATGAAATAATATTAAATACTTTATTTAAAAATAAGTAGGCTGGGTGTGGTGACTCACACCTGTAATCCCAGCACTTTGGGAGACCAAGGCAGGCAGATCACTTGAGGTCAGGAGTTCAAGACCAGCCTGGCCAACATGGTGAAACTCCGTCTCTACTAAAAATACAAACATTAGCCGGGCGTGGTGGCGGGCACCTTCAATCCCAGCTATTCAGGAGGCTGAAGCAGGAGAATTGCTTGAACCCAGGAGGCGGAGATTGCAGTGAGCCGAGATGGCGCCACTGCACTCCAGCCTGCGTGACAGAGCAAGACCCTGTCTCAAAATAAAAATAAAAATAAATAAAAATAAGAAGTTATTTTGCTAACATTGAACACGATTAAAAGTATACATATGAGTGTGTATGTGTGTGTGTGTGTGTGTGTGTGTGTGAAATCTCAGTTTTCTCAGATTTTTTACATTTGTGTTGCTAAAATAGTAATCGGTGGCATCCTTGCAGGAATGCTGTGAGGACTAAATAAGGTAACACACAGGTACCAACGTACCAAGTACATGCTCAATAAACAATGGTTTCCGCCCAGGTCCAGTGGCTCATGTCTATAATCTGAGCACGTTGGGAGGCCAAGGCAGGAGGACTCCTTGACCCCAGGAGTTTGAAACCAGCCTGGGTAACATGGCAAGACCCAGTCTACAAAAAATTTTAAAATAGCCAGGTATGGTGGTACACAACTGTAGTCCCAGCTACCTGGGAGGCCGAGGTGGGAGGATTGCTTGATCCCAGGAGGTAGAGGTTGCAGTGAGCTACGATAGTACCACTGCACTCCAGCCTGGGTGACAAAGTGAGACCATCTTAAAAAACAATCCCAATAACAACAATGATTTCCTTTGTTAGGGGAAAGGGAATTGAGGGTAAAGAGGCTCCTTTTTCATACTGACATTTCAGGAGCACACCAGAACTCCACTATCTTTGAGGAAGCATGCTGTCAGACTGTGCTTATGTCCCAGGCCTGAGCCACTGCCGAGCTTCACACACACCTCCCGGGGGGCCTGACTCCACGACTGCAGAACCTTAAACCCCACCTCTAACAGGCCCACAGCACCAATCCCAGCCCGAGCACACTCCACCACGCTGCCTTGGAGAGGAAGCCTTGCACGCATATGGCTGCATCTCACAATGGAAACCTCCATTTCTGGCCCTTAGGCCAGGATGGTACACTGCTATTTACTATGCCTCTGGCATCCCAAACAAACATTCTGTGTAACTCTCCGCGTGCTTAAATCACCCACATCAAGCAGGGTACACCATATGGAAAAACAAGATCTGCATGCTCCAGAAGCTATGCTTTGACTAAAGAAAGCCAATACTTGTGGAATGTTAAGTAGAAGAGGCTTTCCAAGTTCAATTAGTTGGGCATAACCAGAGAAAACAAGTTACTTAGTACCGTTTCCATTCTTCTTTAGTTATTTTTCCCTTGATTTGAAGGAAGGGAAAGGATGTGTTGCAAATGAGTAAGTAACATGGAAACTCAGGGCTACATGCAGCAAAGGTAGACAGCTTTGAGCTCCCAGATCCTGGCTGGTGCAGAGGTTCACAGGAGGTGGGTGCAGAGGGAAAACCCATTGCGCTCCTCCAGCTCAGGCTGTCATCCCGGAGCCCCGGGCCTGGCTGCCAAACCATCTGCTTGTAGCAGATGAAAAATTCACACATGTGAAAAGTGGACCTCCAATTCTAGCACCCTCCTTTATTTCCTATGCAACCCAGAGGCCATGCTGACCTGAGATTCCGCTGGGCCCATCGCTACTTTTATAAACTCACCAAAGGAGGAACACGCACTTGGTTGGCAGGAGAGAGCCTACTGGCTTTACTTTCAAAACTGGCCTTGAAAGATGTCCCTTCGTTTCACAGCTTTCCTCTCTCAATTGTGCTTCTGTGAGGCTGGTTTTTATTGCATATGCAAACACATCAACACGCAGCTGAACTCGCAGCTCAGAAGGGGAGTTTTCTCCTTTACCTTCAACTGAAAAGTCTAAATAAGTATCTCAGAGTAAGCTATGTCTGATTATATGGGACACAATTTCCCTGATTTTAAGTAAAGCCAAGTTCTCTTAGAGTTATATTCCACAGGAACATTGACTGCCGACTGCGCAGTGATTCTCTGCCATTTTCCCTTAGTTGGAAGTTCAAGGACAAATGAGCCCACTTAGATAAATGAATAATTCTGTAGATTTCCTTAGCAGAGCACATACCAAAATCAGTAAGAAACGGAATATTTGATTTCTGATAAATGAGTACCAAATATTAGGCGAAGAATCCCATTTAAAGCTGCTTTTAACTCTGTGCGGCACTAGACAAGTTGCCCGCTAGTTCTCTTCTTCTGCATCCTCAGGTGTAAAACACTTAGAAACCAGTCAATCCTGTGTAGTTATGTTCCAAAAGAAATAATCATATAGTAGCAAAGATGTACTAGGTTCTTACGGTGCGTCAGGCACTATGTTAATTATTTTGACTGCATTTGCACATTTAATCCACATAACAACTATAAATTAGATACTATTTTATTCTCATCTTAAAGATAAGAAAACAGAGGATAGACTGATAACATAGATTGTTAGGATTCCACAGCCAGCAAGTGGGTGCCAGCACCAATGTATGAATGTCTGATTTCAAAGCCCTAAATCACAGTGCTGCCTTACTGCATAAAGGCATTTGATGAACATAGACAGAAGCCACTCTCACAAATAAGGAAAAATCCACTTGACACTATTGCCATCTTCACTGTTCTGCTCTTTGGGACTTGTTCACTCTCTGGCTAAACAGTCTTTTTAAAAGCACTGTTAAAAAGTTATCCACATCTGCCCATTGTCTGCATTATAAACCGCCAGTTTGCAAATGTGGGGAAAATATGTCCAAATACTTCTTTCAGTTATTTGAAAACTAATGGAAATGAAAATCTCAATGAGTTCACTAGGTTAACAGAATGCCCCGTTCTAATCACAAGCTCTAGCATGTAATCTAAATGGAAGTTTTCTCTTAGACGTTTGGTGAGTTCAGAAGACATTATTTTATAATTTCACCAAAAATCCATGCCGGAATTCTTAAAAATCCTATGACCGAAGCTCATATCTCTACAACCAGGTGGTTATAGCTAAACTACCCCAGTTTCCTTCAGTTTGCTCCTCTGGGCCCCTGTGAGTGGGTCAAGATTACTGATCCACTACAATCACCCCGGTGGCTTCTTCGCATCAACCCCTGGGGCACCAAGCACGCATATGGTTAGAGAAAGACGTCAAATACAGAGTCCACTGAAGCCACTGGGAGTGCCAGCAAGACCATGTGTTGCCGTATCTATACATTTAAACTGCTGTGTACCTGCTACCCATCTGGCACTCGCTAGACACTGGGAGCACAAAACCAAGTCAGACCCAAGCCACAGCCTGAAAGTGTTTCCAGTCTAGATGGAGGGTGAGGCAAGAAAATGGTAGATGTGTCGGTTATTTCAGAGGTGTGTGCAAGAAGTGCTGCCGGAGCACGGAGAAGGAGCAGCTCAGTCACACCCCATCAGGTTTCCTCAAGGAACTAAGTTCTAAACACTAGGAGGAAGCAAATAGGAAGTAGAGGGAAGAGGGTGTTATTGGAAAGGGGAAAACAAAAGGGCTCTGGAAAGGTCACCATAGGAAGACGACATGGTTGCAAAGTAAAACTCAACTGTACTTTTTTGTGTAGCTTATGTGCAAGTCACTCTTTATATCAATATTTTGAAGTGACAACGATTGAGATCCCATTGTGATTCTACATATGTGTCTGATGCAATTCTCAGTTTTATACTGCAGAAACCAATGCTGGCTCTTTTAATATTAGGTTGGTGGAAAAGTCATTGCAGTTTTGGCCATTACTTTTAATGGCAAAATCAGTCATAGGGATATCATGTTTCCATTGTACCAAGCTTAGTTCTAAGTGCTTTACACATATTAATTCACCCAAAGCCCAATGAGTAGGTACCATTATTATTCCCATGTTGCAGGTAAGGAAGCTGAGGTCCTGAGAAAATCAGTAGTTTCTCCAAGTTTACCTGGCTAGTGATGGTAACATTGAACTATGAAGCCAAGCCACGTGGTCCACATCTCTGCTCTAAATCACCAGCTACACAGCCTCTCAGGAAAAAAAACACAGTAAAATACACTGAGTAACTCAAGGATCCCAGGGAGGGCTGGAGACCCAGGCTTAAAGCATGCAGCCAGAGCCGCTTCAATAAGGACACCTCTGCAGCCACCACCAAGCACGAACCTGCAGCTGGCACCACTAGCAAGGTCACATGGGGCACCGTCTGCCAGCTGCCACCTCTGGCCTCCGAATGCCATCATGCTACACCACCACATCCAGGGACTCTGTCTCACAGTCCCCATCATCTTACCTTACTAGCACCAGATTGGAAGTCATAAGAAGGGAATATCCAATGGGTGAAACCCAGGTCTCTGGCCCCTGCCCTCCACGTAAGGAAGGCCAGGAAAGTAACTACACAGCAATTTCAGCATCTTACAGAGAATGCAGGCGCTGCCTTCCACCAAGGCTCAGGTGGCGGACTAGTGTCATGCGGCTGCTGGAACTAGCACCGCACAGTGGG
This sequence comes from Chlorocebus sabaeus, assembly GCF_047675955.1. Lineage (NCBI taxonomy): Eukaryota > Metazoa > Chordata > Mammalia > Primates > Cercopithecidae > Chlorocebus > Chlorocebus sabaeus. The sequence continues at coordinate 134,561,857 of NC_132910.1, read as the reverse complement.
CGGATTAAAGCAATAGAAATATGTGCCCTCCCAGCTCTGATGCTAGAAGCGGAAACCCCAGGTGTCAGTAGGATTGTCTCCTTCCCGGACCCTGAGGGTGAAGCAACCTCACGCCTCTCTCCCAGCCTCTGGTGGTGGCTGGCGGTCCCGGGCCTTCCCTCATTTGTAGACACATCTCCCACCTCTGCCGCTCTCGTCACATGGTATTCTCCCTGTGTCTGTGTCTCTTTTCTTCTTCTTATAAGAACACCAGTCATATGGATTTAGGGCTCACCTATTCCAGTACTGCTGCATCTTAACTCGGTTACAGCCACAGTGACCTGATTTCCAAATAAGGGCATATTCACAGGTACCAGGGGTTAGGACTTGAACATATCTTTTGGGCCGACACATTTGACGTGTAACAATGGGGAGTGACACAGACACTGAAAAGAGGTTCAGATACTGGGCAGCCAAAAAGGAAAAAAAAAAAGGACAAATACCCCATGCACCTCAGTCACTATGGCGGCCTTCAATTTCTCTAATAACGAGACAATTTCAAAGCAAAAGTTGGATATGCCAAAAGCAATACATGGCATATCAGCTCTCTTAGGGGAACCGACCAGACAGGCATCTGTAGGGGTGAGAAGGCAGTGTTAATTGCAGAGGATGGCTCCTCCCTCTGAAACTACGGCCATCAGACGGATAAGGCCAGGCAATAGTCCTGCTACCCCTACTGCCCACAGGCATCTGCCAAATCTCTCTCTTTTATCTTCAAAAAGAGAGAACTTGGCCTGGAGGGGCCATCACGGATGAAAGTAGAAAGATAAATGGAGACTTTGACTGTGTGTATGAGTTACCTAAGCCATAATTTTTCAGCGGGATAGGGATATGACAGATGTCTGAAGCATACATTATTTACATAGCTGGCCTAGTCTTTTGTGCTGCTACTTGCAGAGTTCTCTTTTCAGATCTGACTATAGATATCAAAAACATATCCCTTCTATCAACAATGCAATGGCTTCTGAATAAATGAGAACACTAATAAAACAAATCCAAGAATTAAAGGGCACTTTACTTTCAGGAACAGGAAAGCAGACAATCTCCAAGCAATCCTAACCTCGAGTTTCCAGGTTTCAGAAACCCAAGGAGAACTCTGAGTTAACAGAATCCAACTGAACCTCCTTCTGCTGGAAATAAAAATCGGTCATCTGCTCCCCTCCAAGAAGGGGAACAGAAAGCACAGACAGCCAAGCTACTCTCATGTTCACAACGAACACTGCCGCACAAATGACCTCCAACCTATATGCCTTTATTGTTCACCTGTATACCTGAAAGCCCTCTGTGGTTGGAATATCAAACCACTAGCCCAAAATGGAACCCATTCTCCACTCACTTTCTGCAGGTTCCTGGTCATTTACTGTATTCCTCCAACAACAACAAAATCTGGTGCACCTTTTTTATTTTTATTTTTATTTTTGAGACAGGGTCTCCTTCTGTCACCCAGGCTGGAGTGCAGTGGCACAATCTCGGCTCACTGTGGCCTCAACCTCCCCAGGCTCAGGTGATCCTCCCGCTCAGCCTCTCGAGTAGCTGGGACTACAGGCACATGCCATCAAGTGTGGCTAACTTTTGTATCTTTTGTAGACGGGGTTTCGCCATGTTCACCTTTATTTTTCTTTCACCTCTTAAACCCAACCACGTACAAAGAACAGCCAGTTCCTTTGTTCTCCCAGATTCTCCCTTTCCTCTTCATAACCCTTTCCACCTTCTGCCATCCCTCCTCCCTTGGCCTACTCAGGTTTTCCACTACATGCTGTGAGTACCACTCGGGCACATGGGTTCATTTCGGGTAGTATCTAGTTGAATATTTTCTACCGAAATAATTAAACGTCCATTTTAATAGGGATTAGGAAAAAATATAATTATCAAGGGAAACCCATAATTTCATAGGAAATGCAAAATTTCCTCTTTAATTCACTGAAATACAAAAGTAGATCAAGTTAAAGAGAAGTATTAAATACGTAGCAATGTAGGTGGGATGTAGACAGATTTTTAGCATCTTGAGGGTGGTGTGCTAATAATGCCTAGCAGTGCTGGGACACACAGTTTTTTTGTTTGTTTGTTTTGCTCCCCCCACCCCACTGACAAAGTCTTGCTCTGTCACCCAGGCTGGAGTGCAGTGATGCGATCTCAGCTTACTGCAACCTCCACCTCCAGGGTTCAAGGGATTATCCTGCCTCAGCCTCCCGAGTAGCTGGGATTACAGGCACACACCACCACCACACCCAGCTAATTTTTGTATTCTTAGTACAGACGGGGTTTCACCGTGTTGGCCAGGCTGGTCTCGAACTCATGACCCTATGATCCGCCTGCCTTGGCCTCCCAAAGTGCTGGGATTATAGGCGCGCGTGAACCACTGCGCCTGGCCCAGGACACACTGTTCTGTGGTCGTTGTCTTACTGCTTGATCACCACATCAACCCCCAAACACCTCCCCTCTGGTCTCCCAGGCTGTAAACATTCAAAACATACATCTACCCAGGAAGCCACTATCTGACACCTCTTTAAAAAGGTTCCTTTCGTCATTTCTCTCCCCAAATCACAAATGTGTTACCTACCCCACAAACTCTGAATCCACCCAAATTTCAAGATCCCACACATTATTTCTAGTAACATTCCAGAGTTACAGTAAGACAAATTTCACACATCCATTTTCATTTCCAGCTTCATGCCTTAGTTTGTATTGCTTCCTCAACCTCCCCCAAATCCTTCTCCATCTCCATCTCTTCAAATCAACCCACTTCTTCAAGACCCAAGTAAGTCCTCCCTCCAGGCAGCCTTTTCTAAGCAACGTCCTTCTGTTCTCGGAACTCCAGTTCCACTTGTAGCAACCACATAAACCAACTCAACTTGACTCTTGATTGTATCCTATTATTTAGTACTTTCTAATCATCCACTCGTAGCTTGCTGGTCCTGCTTCTACCAATCACAATGGAAGATCTTTTCAAAAGTAGGATCTTAGAATACATACTTGTAACTTCTGCAGTTACAAGAAGGTGACTCATATTAGGACTTCAAGACTTCATTCAACTTTCTAAGAAGTCATATTTTCGTCACTCATCCCATACACATTTACTGTGTACCTGATACATGCCAAGCTCTGTGGTTGCTGGCAAAATAGAGATGTGAATAAGGCAGGTACTATCAGTGAGGATTTCACCATCCAGACTGGAGACGCACATGGTTTGTAAACTCGTGGTGCGGCACAATTTGACCGTGTTGCTGTAACACAAGTACAAAACAACCATCATGGGAGCACTTCACTCTGGAAAGGATCTGAGAGACGATGCAAGAGAAGGGGGCATAGGAGCTGGTTCTGGAAGGCTAAAGAGGATTATCTCAGAACTGTAAGGATGGAGGACGCATTCTGGGCAAAGTCACATAAACTACAACAGGTACACAAGGTGACAGGCACTGCCGCAGGTAAAGAGCTCCCAGAGCCCAGAACGCAGGGTGAGGTGAACAGGGGGGAAAGAGAAGAAGAGGTGGAAAAAGTGAGGGAGGTTCTACTGTGATGTGCCCTGGTCTACGATTTCACCCACAGGCGTGATGGATGGGAACACTGGGAAGGGAAGCAACACGTGCAATTTTGCTTTAGGAGAGATTTTAAAATAACAAAACCAAAACAAAACCATCGAAGCCCTCGGGGGACATCAGGAGGATGGGTGGGACTGGAAGAGAGGTATGTTTGGAAGATAGAGTAATAGAAGAAAAAAAGAGTTCAGCAACAGAGATGAAGAGGAAGAGACAGGTTTTAGAAATATTTAAGTGCGAGGAACAAATAGAATTTTCTGATTGACTGGTTGCGCATTCTGATCTTCAAAAAGACTAGCCCGTTCCTACTTCAGGAAAAGTTTACTCCCTACTTAAAAAATTACCCATGTCCTTTCTTTCTTGTGTTACTGTGGATAAGGTCAATTTGGAGTAGACTATATCTATACTCTCACCAACTAGAAGAACCTCTACTTTATACCTTATAGATTAGGCATCACACACTATAACTGATTTACAAAAGCATGTCCTAAATTCAAAAGTTAGCACAGTACCCACTGACAAGGGTCCAAGCAGATTGTGCTTTTAGTTAAAACCTGCGTTCAGCCTAAGCAATCGTGTACCAAAGAGTATACCATTGTCTGAATTGTCCTAAGTCTCCGGGGGGTAGGGAATTTAAGGCCAGAATTGCTCTGGAGGTGCAGAAGTGCTAAGGTTTTTATACAATATACTCATATTCCTTTCTTTCAAATAAAAACATTGGAAAGAATGTAAAAGATATTGAAATACCAAGAGAGGTGACCTTTTGTAAGCCCACTCACGTTCTCCTGGGAAATAAAGAATAAAGTCATTCACCACCAAGTGTAATATTCCTCACTTCCACTCGCCTGATGAAAGGAGTCAACATAGGTAGTTTCAAATTAAAACACAGTTGGAGCGGCTAGGCTGAAAATGGATCTCCACAAAGAGGGAAAGGGACGTGACGGGATGCTGTTTATTAAAACTTGCATATGATTACAACTTACCAGGTCTTAATTTACTTCCTCCTCCCTCATTACTCTGGTCACCAGGGTGAGTCCTAAAACGCATATATTTCATGTAACATTTCAGGATCATAGGAAATAGGATTGTACGGCAAAATGAGCACTATTCCCACATACGGGAGGCACCTGACTCCAAAAAGTAGAAGAGGGCTCAGCTTTTGTGTAACAATTCATGTGTAAGTGCTCAGAAGTCTTGCACTTGCTCATTACAGAGCCACTGCGGAGCCGAATTCTGTAATGGCAGCACGGAAGTGGAGGGCTCTTACAGATGGAGGGAGGGGATGGAGGGAGGTCATATTACTCACCAGGGACACAGCTGGTTTGTGGCAGGCCCAGATTAGAACCTCCAGTGTCCATCCTCCACTCCCAGAAAACCCTCATGCCTCTTAAAATAACAGAACATAAGGAACTGGAACACACAGTCAAATGTGCCCCAGAATTAGTTTCTATAAACCAAAAACTAATAAACTAATCAAGGTGATGGGCTGGCCATTCTTCCCCAGCAGACAGAACTGCTTTCCAATTTCTTGCAATGTCAGTTTAGGGATTTTGTTTTCTCTTTCTTTTCAAAGCCTTTAAAATCACAGTATTCAAAACGCACACTTTACTCCTTAAAGATGTTATCAAAATGATAAGCATCAGACTAAAATGGGCCAGGACTTCGCTTTCTCATTCATAAACAAAGCTTTTAAGGATCATGTGCTGTAGAACCTGTATAATGAAAAAATTACTTTCCGTGCTTGATCAATAAGAATGTCCCCCAAAGCTTTGATGGTATTATATATGGAATATAAAGAGGTGCCCATCCCCAGGGCTGGGGGAAGGGGTAGTGAAGGAAATGAAAAGTTAGCAGCATCATTCTTGTGAAGAGATTACAGTTCACATAATTCTAACAGAGAAAGCTCTAACAACTTCATCAACCACAGGTTTGGGGCCTTGAAAATCATTTCACAGAGACAAATGAGCATGTTTTCATATATAAAGTACTAAGTGTTCGTTATACAGATTTGCTCCTCTGTGAGGAGTTTCACTTTTATCTCTAGTTCATGAATATCGTAACTTCTAGTTTTAGAAAACGCACAAGAATCATCCCACATCCATTTGGTCCAATTCCTTTTCTTTTTAAGATAATGCCATGCACTTTTTATTATTCATCTTGATTTGAACAAAAGACAAGATCTTCCCCTTTCTGCCCAGAAACCACCACTGGGAAATTAATATTCAAGATGAACAATGAAGTCATCTCATGGCCTGTGAACTTACTGGTTGCTAGGAAGCTCATGAATTCTTAGGATTTCTTCAGATTTGGTAGCATGAGTTGGGAGCTTAAACAGTCCCATAAGGCATAGTCTTCGAGACTTAAAGTTTCAGGATTCCCTAACTGTCCTTTTGCAAGACCTCTCTAGTTTATAGGTGCCCGCTCTAACCTCTTGAGCTTAAGTGTAGTTTTTCCTGAAGGTATTGGAAAGGCCAAGGCTAAATGTCAAGCCTATTGCTATAAATCACATTTCACACTGGTAATTACTTATTCGTGGAGAAAAGACTGTTTGAAATGGTGCTGTCTCATTAGAAAGCTATTATAGAAGCCTACAATTTTGCTTGAAGCACCTACTGCGCGACATGGGACGCTAGACCAAAAGGAAAATTATTAATATCTATTTCTTGAAATTCCCAAGGCTCTCCCATGTCCTGAAGCTTAAAACTAAGTGATTGTTTCCCACAATTTTCAGGAATATTTGTTGAGGGAGGGGGTCTAAAAATAGTCTCTTAACTGAAGTTATTTTAAGTCATTTAATACATTTCTGAAAGGCTTATCTTGTCCTTAGAACCCAAGTAACTTCCCCACAACAAAAACCTTTTTACTAAAAATCAAGTATGAGGATACCAGTAGTAATTAAACCAAATGGCTGGACAAACAGAAAGTAGAAATATGAAAGGCCTCATGTGTTTCTAAGAGGTTTCATTTTCTACTCAGTATTTTATGTGACAATGGTTCCGTTTCTATCCAAAGTCACTAACTTGATAAAAGTGGATCTCCTTTACATTTCCTAAAAGGACAAGAATGTCTTATAAATCATTTCCAAGTGTTTCAATATATCATCTATTTCTATCAACACCCACATTTTGAAAGGAGCCATATTTGTGAAGGAAATACATGAAGATACACATCCTTCCCAACCCAGCCCCCAAAAGAGTTGCACATGAGAAAGACTCCACCTACTCTCCCAGTGTTCATTGTAGGTGTTTGTCTTCATGTTTACTATTTCCTCCCATAGCAGCAACACCTGCTTCTTATTCCATGTATCAACTAATATTTAAAATAAAGAATAAACGATAAGCCTCCCTCCCTGGGCAAGAACCATATTATATCCAACCGTACAACCCCATGAGAATCCAGCAAGGCACTGTGCTCTTCGGGGGCACTCCAGAAAAATGCTGAATGAATGATGGAACTTTTCTTCCATCTTTTGGTCTTCAGATGTCTCAGCAGTAACCTAACATTGAATCTGAACAGAAAACTGCCAACCTGAAACAAGTTATCCTTCATTATCACCATAGGACCATCTTACCATTTGCGGATCAAGAAATGAAATAAGGGAATCAAATACAATTAAAAGCTTCTTCCTCAAGCCCTCAAAAATGCCTCACAGCACCTGCAATAGCAGACAAGTTCTTTTGCAAAGAATGAAAATGTGATAACGAGGTAATGCCAAGATAGATTTAAAAAAAAAAAAAAAAAAAAAAAAAAAAACTGGCTCCCTGGAAATGTGCCTGAATCATGAAACAGTGTTGCAGGTTTGTTGAAGAAATGATGGCCACCAGCCCTCCTAGAGCTTCACACTTGGTGTCAGGACAGGTTCCTTAGGAGGCATAAGGGGAACTGTGAAGTGTGGAAGGAAGACGTTCAAACCCTAAGTACATGAAACCCAGGATTATCTGAACACTCAGGGCAGACATGGGTTTATGTACATACGTGTTTTGAGGTTAGGTTTGGATTTAGGTGTGTTTCAAAATTTACTGCCACAAGTCTGAAGAATATAGCAACCACAGCAGCGACTGAAATGACTGGAGTAGAAACTGTAGTTGTCACTTTCTTTACGAATTTGGCTTTTCACGAAAGGGAAAATCAAGGGAGCTTTATTGCCAAAATAGTACAACATCCTTATGTCGCCTGATTTTGCAATAAAAAAGATGGTTCTTTTATTTAGGCTTTACGTTCGTGGAAATGCGGTCGCAAGGCATTTTTGAAGCATGAGATGCTGACCCCAGTTAAAAAGGACTTGCTGTTTTAGGAGAAAGAGAGTAAAGCTAGACTCTAAGTACCAACCACAAGCTTAAAATGATCTTCCCAGTTAAGACAGGGCTCAGAGTGATTTGGTACAGTATGTGGTTTGAAAGAAAATCTCGGTTCTTCCATTACAGTGTGCTTAGAAGAAAATCAAAATTTTTCTCTGAATGAAAAATAAATAAAAACCGATGTCTTACACATCATTACATACAAGTGGTTAACGAGAAGTAAGGAGAAGGCAACGGAAGCTTTCCAGGCTTTTCCTCCTTCAGCATTTCCCTCAAGAATTTCATCCCTGGGTTCCCAAATCAAACCAAAGCCATTCCGTTGTATTTCCAAAAAAAGAACTGGCTCCTTCAGGAAGGCTTTTCACAGCACTGCATTTTAAGCGGAAATCTTTTCTGAAGCCTCCCTTTTCCATTTACCGTTTTGTTTGTCCTTCCTGTCTGACATGCAAATACATGATACAGCCTCCATTCTTTCCATACAGCCTAATTCAAAGCAACATATGTTAAATCCACACAGAATCATGTGAGCATTCAATCCGCATCCACACCACTACCCCCACAGAACGCATTCAGTGAGCTCCAACACAGTTCTCTGCGTGCAAATCAGACGAGCCTGGGATGTCTGCAGGACTCTCCCCTGACTCAGCCCATCCAGAGCTGCGCATGGAACCTGTTCCTTTTGGAGAACAGGGGGCTGCTGGAAATACCCACTCAGATAACCGGCCACAACGCAGGAGCCAGCAAGCCTGGCACTGCAGGCAACCCTGGGCGCAGGATCCTCCACAAAGCTCGAGGAGGCTGCAGCGCGGGGGCTTGCAGTCATTTATCTCCCTGCAGCCAAAACGCCCGGCTCGTCCCCCCTCCCTCGTTTTACCTAACTAATAGCTCTCCAACCCCATATTGAGAGGGCCTGCTGTGGAGCTTGCGGAGGTACAAAATGGTGGATGGGAGCTAATTTTTTCCTGCTTTCCCCATAACTTATCGCATCCATCACTGCCCGTCCTCTCCTCCAAGCACCCGGGCCGCGGGATACTGAGCACATCCCGCGGCTCCGGGGCGGGGGCAGAAACGCGGTCACCAACCAACCTGATGTCATGTAGCCCCGCGAAGCCTGGGGCGCGAAGGCCGCGGGGAAGCGCTTGTGCAGGCGGTAGTCCTTCTCGCTGCGGGACCTCATGCGGTCCGAGGCCCGGTCCGAGAAATCCGAGCTAGGCCAGGCTCGCCGCAAGGTTGTGCTCCGGGTCTTCTTCATGGTGGGGAGGGCGACCTGCCGCCCCGATCCTCGGGGCCTCAGCGCCGGGGCGCAGCGCGCTCCTTCATCCGTCTACGGCGGGCACGACCCGGGCGGACTCTGCGCACATTTTCCCAGCCCCTCCTCGTCGGCGTCTACACCGCCAGCGGCGGGTCCGGCCCTCCCCACGCCCCCCCACACCCCCACGGCGAAGGCTCCGATTTTACACACGTCCCACAATGCATTACACTTCATTTGCAATCCGCCCGGCTTATAGCTTCCAGATTCCTGGGGGGAAAGGCACGTTAGGAGGCTCCCCGGCCCGGAGGAGGCGGGGAGGGGGCGGGCGGGGTGGGGGCGCCGAGACTTGCAGCGTGAAGGCAATGGGAGCGCAGACAATGGCCCGATTCAGCGCAGGAGTGCTTGGCCAACTGGGAGCCACGGCACAAAAGACCCAAACAAATGAGGCAGCCGAGGCCTCCCGGGCTGACCCGGGATCGGGCGTGCGGGAGGCCGGAGGGGCGGCGGCAGACCCTCCGCGCCGGGCGGCTCAGCGCGAGGCGTGGGGATGACAGTGTCCGAGTCGTGTCCCCGCGGGCCTATCAGCCGCACGGCCCGCAGTCCCTGGCGCTGGCTGGCTCTGCCTCCGCTGCAGTCCCCGGGAGGCAGTCTTCATCACAGATGCTCGAGCCGGGGGCGCGTGTGCACAGGATCCGAGCAGGCTCTGCAGACAGCAGCTGCGGCGGGCGGGCTCCTGCGGAATCCAGGAAGAGCCCGCGTCGTCCCCGCGACTGCAGCGCCTCGTCAATCTTCCCCTTGCCGAGGTTCCGGGCGCTGTGCGTGCGTGCGCGCGGGTGGGTGGCTGGGTGGGTGCGCCGACACGCATGTGCCCCCTACACATGCATGCTCCTACTTACTGGCCGAGGCGGCGACGGAGCCATGGCTGCCAAGGACGCCGAGCCTGCGATCGACCCCCGCGCGGTGGCAGCGCTGCTCGGGCGCGAGCGCGCGGAACGGCTATTGAAGGGCAGGAAGCAGGACAGCCGCCCAGTCTCATGCTAATCACCAGGCTGCCTTAAGTTAGAGCGTGGTTCCCATCAGGCTTCTCATTTTCATGTAAAACACCCGGCGGCGGCGCAGGGACCTTGGCTGCTGCCCCAGGCTGGAACCAGCGCTTGGATATTTACATATTCTTAGGATGGTCCCTCCCCCTCGGAGAGAGACAGCGAGCCAGCCTTCGTGGGAACGGGGAGATCTGCGGTGCCCTGCCTGGCCCACCTGCGCCAACCCCAACGGAAGCTAAAGCCAGAGGGAGGGGGCGCCACGGCGAGCTCCCCCACAACCGCACACGCCGGGGCGCCAGGTCCACGCAGCCTGGAAGACGCAATGCAAGTGGCCTGCAGCGCTTCCTTTCTCCCTCTGGAGTCCCGGTGTAAGTCACCGCCAGCCGGCTACACTGCATTCAGGTCCACAGCTCTTTAGATGGCACGGCTCTGCACAGCTGTTTCTGGTCCACCAACCAATCGCTAAAGGACAACAATGCGCGCGGCGCGCGAGGGGAGGAGCGGCCAATGCGCCGCCCGGGCCGGGGCGATGGGCCCGGGACGCGGGCCCGGGACCCGGAGGTCACGCGGAGTTAAAGGCGCCCAGCCACGTTGCTGCTAACCCCGACCATGCTCTGCCACTGCCGTTCATTCAAAAACGGTTATCTCCTCGATTTGGGTTTCCAAAAATGCTTTGGTACAGTAAACAACGACAAAAATAAGCCTGATTTCCTTTTTCAGCGCTGCATTTTATTTGACTTGTTGGTGCATTTTTTCATCTGTGACAATGCAACGTTCAAAATCATATTTATGCTGTTGTTTCATATTCACAGGTGCCAAGACGCAGAGACAGGGATATTAAATCTTTATGGGGATATGCTTTTAACAGGCTCATATCGCAAAAACAAGCCAGTGGATTCTAGCTGCTTAGGATTCAGGAACTTCTAACGCAATCTGTGCTATTCCAAGGCTTGAATTCTTTGAGGGGGTTAGCAAGGATCTTGAAGAACCAGGCAGAGCAGGATGGCATTAAGCTACAGGCATTATAAAATCTAGAATTAGAGCTCCCCTCATTCAGATCTCAAGACCGCCTTCTATAACCTGTGGCCACTGTACTACCTCTTGGGATACCCAGGATAAATAAAGAAGTAATCAGTAAGTAGCCTACGGAATGTATATTTACATAATCAAAATGTATTACTAGGCCGAGCGAAGTGGCTCACGCCTGTAATCCCAGCACTTTGGGAGGCCAAGGCGGGTGGATCACGAGGTCAGGAGATCGAGACCATCCTGGCTAACACGGTGAAACCCCGTCTCTACTAAATATACAAAAAGTTAGCCGGGCGTAGTGGCGGGCACCTGTAGTCCCAGCTACTCGGGAGGCTGAGGCAGGAGAATGGCGTGAACCCGGGAGGCGGAGCTTGCAGTGAGCCGAGATCGCGCCACTGCACTCCAGCCTGGGCGACAGAGCAAGACTCTGTCCCCCCCCCCCCGAAAAAAAATAAATGGATTACTAACTGTCAACCAATTCACTAATGTTCTGTGTTTTTTTGTTTTTTTGTTTTTAATTAGGAAAGGATAGTCCCCCAAAAGGCGTTTTTAGTTCAATGTCTTCCTGTAAGAGAACTGCTAAGAACAGAAAGATTACAGATTTAGAAATTATAGAAAGCTAGCTGTATAAAGCAGGGATCCCCAATTCCCAGGCCATGGACTGCTTGGATATTTACCTACCCCACGGAAATTTACGGACCCCATGCAGCTTCTAGTCCGTGGCCCCTTAGGAACCAGGCAGCACAGCAGGAGGTGGGCGGTGAAGCTTCATCTGTATTTACAACAGTTCTCCATTGCTTGCTGGCATTACCTCCTGAGCTCAGCCTCCTGTCAGATCAGCGGCCACATTAGATTCTCATAGGAGCGCGAACCCTATTTTGAACCATGCTTGGAGGGATCTGGGTTGCATGCTCCTTATGAGAATCTAATGCCTGATGATCTGTCACTGTCTCCCGTCACCTCCAGATGGGACTGCCTAGTTGCAGAAAAACAAGCTCAGGGCTCCCACTGATTCCACATGATGGTGAGTTGTATACTTATTTCATTATATATTACAATCTAATAATAAAAGAAATAAAGTGCACAGTAAATGTAATGCACTCGAATCATCCCAAAACCTTCTACCCTCCAACCCTACCCCGACCCCGGTCCAAGGAACAACTGTCTTCCATGAAACTGGTGCCCAGTGTGAAAAAGGTTGGGGACCGCTGGTGTAAAGGATCATAAAGGTAATAATAAATTGTAGTAATGAATGTAGGATAACTGACATTTAGATATCTCAATTCAACAATTACTCAGTACCTCCCAAGAGCCAAAAGCGGTTATATGAATGATTATAATAGCTATGACTTAAGGCTAATGGTGACTGCTGTGGCAACTGTGATAGTCATTCATTCAGCAACCAATGACTGACTGTCTAGAATATGTGAGCTCTGGGATGGGTGCTAGGCAAACAGAGCACCACACATGACCCTGCAGCAAACCATCTAGTAGGGAAGAGAAACAGTAGGCAAATAAATGCAGAAATTGTGCTAAGTTCTATGAAGAACAATAACCTCTCTAAGAAATGACAGTTGAGCTGAGACCTACAGTATGAGGAGCCACTCAAGCAGAGTGGGGGAGACGGGGTTACAGAAAGGGGGAGCAGTCTGTGTAAAGGCCCTGGGGTAGAAGGGATCTTGACTTCTGTTGGAGGAAGTGGAAAAAGGCCACTGTGGCTGAAATTGGAGCATAGTAAGAGGGAGGTTTGTGATGAGGTCATGGAAGGATGCAGAGCCAGATCATGCCGGGACTTGCAGCCCATGGTAAAGGTTTTATATTCTATTCCAAGTACAGTGTGAGCCGCTGAAGGGTTTGGATAAAAGAAGCAATGATATTTTTAGAATTTCTATACAGAAGAATAGGGAATCTGTTTGAAGGGAGAGATTGGCTAAGAATTTTCTGGAAGTAAGTTTGAATTGCACTTGATTAAACTGAGAAAATATTAATTGTTCATATGAAAGAAGGGAGGTGGCCGGGCGCGGTGGCTCAAGCCTGTAATCCCAGCACTTTGGGAGGCCGAGACGGGCGGATCACAAGGTCAGGAGATCGAGACCATCCTGGCTAACACGGTGAAACCCTGTCTCTACTAAAAAATACAAAAAAAAATAGCCGGGCGAGGTGGCGGCGCCTGTAGTCCCAGCTACTCGGGAGGCTGAGGCAGGAGAATGGCGTAAACCCGGGAGGCGGAGCTTGCAGTGAGCTGAGATCCGGCCACTGCACTCCAGCCTGGGCGACAGAGCGAGACTCCGTCTCAAAAAAAAAAAAAAAAAAAAAAAAAGGAAAGAAGGGAGGTGAGTTGATGGACATTTGGGGAGAAGAGCTACAGCTCCACTCAGCCACCTCCAAATGCAGACCTTGCAGAGGGGTGACATGATCCAGTGTTTGTGGCCAACTAGCCTGATGTAGAAGAATTAGGGGATACATAGGCTGAGTTTGCTGAATCGGATCAGATGGCAAAGTAGGTATGGGTGGTGAAGTAATTTATCCATCCAAATTGGGGACAATGCTGAATAGTGCTATAAAGGGAAAGCTTAAATCTAGCAAACAGCGTATTGTGAAACCAGTCCAATCTGAAGAAAATGGAGGTCCCTGTTACTATAGCCACTATTAAAATCAGACTCAGTCTGTCCATCTGTGTTATGGAAAGAGTCACTCTGGTCAGTTTCAGATCTCTAAACCGACCTCAGACAATCATGGAGCTGAGACATGAGTTGTCCATCAAGCAAGCTCAGTTTTGTAACCCAGTATTCAATATTAGGAAAGTTAGAATTAAATGATAAAGCAAATTGATTTTATAGCATCAGTATTCTTTAATCAGGCTTTTAAAATGTGTATATTTGGTATTTTCATATCAGACAGATTAGAGACACTAATTAGACAGATTTGCTTTGTGACTCTAATTAAATGTATAATTGATTTTACACTTGTAATCTTAAATTGAAAGGTATACAAATTTTGACTTGAAATCCTTTTCATTTAAAACTTTAGTTTATTAGCTTTGCTATAGTTGAATGAAATGAGAGTTAGAAGAATGTAAACTCCACAAGGATGAGGGACATTTTCTGTCTTATTCATTGTTGCTCATTGTTCTGTTTTGTTCAGAACTATATCCCCAATGGCTAGCAATGGTTGGCACATATTTGATGACTACTGAAGACCCAGTAGAGTACTGGGGAAAATTTGGGTTGAAACCTTCCTAGTCAGATATATTAAGTACTTTTTAAAAATCAAGTATACCAAGTGTATGACATCAGAGACACAAGCCACAAAAGAAAAAAAAACAGAAAAATTGACTTAATGAAATTTTTTAAATGTATGCCTCAGAAGACAGTCAACAGAGAAAAGACAATCCACAGAATGGGAGAAAATATTTACAAATCATATATCTGATAAGGGACTGATATCCAGAGTATGTAGAGAACTCCTAAATCTCAACAACAACAACAACAACAAAAAACAACTAGATTCAAAAATGGACAAAGGACTTGAATAGAGATTTCTGTGAAGAACATATCCAAATGACCAGTAAGCACATGAAAAGATAGTATCAGTAATCATTAGAGAAACGCAAATCAAAACTACAATGAGATACCAACTCACACCCATTAGCATGGCTACTGTCAAAAAAAAAAAAAAAAAAAAACCCCAAAGACCAGAAAATAACAAATGTTGGCAATTATGTGGAGAAACTAGAACCCTTGTGCACTGCTGGTAGGCAAGCAAAATGGTACAGCCACTGTGGAAAACAGTATGGCAACTCCTCAAAAGCTTAAAAATAGAATTACTATATGATCCAGCAATTCCACTTCTAGATACACCTGCAAACTGAAAGCAGGGACTCAAAGAGATATCTGGACCCTCCCTATATTCATAGCAACATTATTCACAATAGTTAAAACATGGGTGCAACCCAAGTACCCAATGAGGGATGAGTGGATAAGCAAAATGCAATATATACATATAATGGAATCTATTCAGCATTCTAAAGAAAGGAAATCCTGTCCAATGCTACAACAGGATGAACCTTGAAAACAGAATGCTAATGAAAGAAGTCAGTCACAGAAAGAAAAATACTGCATAATTCCACTTATATGAAGTACTTAGAATAGTCCAAATCATAATGACACAAAGGAGAACGGTGGTTGCCAGGGGCTGGAGGAAAGGTGAAAAGAGGGGTCGTTGTTTGAGTTGTTGTTTAATTGGTAGAGAGTTTCCATTTTACAAAAGGAAAAGAATTATGGAGATAGATGGTGGTAATGGATGCATAACGTTATGTATATATTTAACTTAACCGGACTATACACTTAAAAATGATTAAGATGGTAAATTTTATGTTATATGTATTTTAACTCAATAAAAATAGTAATACATTTTAAAAATTAAATAAACCAAATTTATAGAGGCAATTTAAATGTTTAAGGGAATGTATTTAAAGATGTTTCTAAATAGGGCTAATTGTTAAGAAAAGAGGATTTAGTCTTCCATTCGAGTTGATCAAATGTTTTTCAGAGGCCCCAAGAGTTACGGTTTTTATTTTTTACTTAAAAATGCAAAATTTACAAGTAGAATAAATTGAATCTGAAACCATAAGGAAATTTTGATTTTTCAATTTGCATCTCTAGTAAAGGAAAACTTGAAGTTTGAATTTTTAAACTTGTATCTCCAGTATATGGAACATTCATTAAAAACCTAAGCATCTGAACACAATCTTTCCTGTGGGTTGGAATCAACTTGTTCCAAACTCCTGTTAATGTTGATATTCTGACCTCCTCCCATGGATCACAAATGTTCTTAATGGCATCTAGAATGGTGAATCCTTTCCAGAAAGTTTCCAATTTATTGTACCCAGATCCATCAGAGGAATCATGATCTATGGCAGCTACAGCCTCATGAAAAGTACTTATTTCTTAAATAATAAGATTGAAAATCAAAATTACTCCTTAATCCATGGGCTACTGCAAAATGAACATATTATCAGGCATGAAAACAGCATTAATCTCCCTTAACCTCTTCATCAGAGCTCTTCAGTGACCATTGTCACTGAAGTATATTGTCAATAAGCAGTAATACTTTAAAAGAAATCTTTTTTTCTGAGCAGCAGGTCTCAACAGTGGGCTTAAAATATTCAGTAAACCATGTTGTAACCAGACGTGCTGTCATCCAGGCTTTGTTGTTCCATTTATAGAGCACAAGCAGAGCAGATTTAGCATTGTTCTTAAAAGTCTTCAGTTTTTTGGTATAGTAAATGAGCATCAGCTTCAACTTAAAGTCACCAGCTCCATGACCCCGAGTAAGAGAGTTAGCCTGTCCTTTGAAGGTCGTATCATTGAAGGCAGAATTGACATCTCCTCTCGAAGTCTAAGATGGCCTCTCTTTCCAAAAGAAGACTGTCTGTCTACATTGAAAATACATCGTTTAGTGTAGTCACTTTTGCCAATGATCTGTGCTAGATCTTTTAGATAACTTACTGCAACTTCTCCATCAGCACTTCCTGCTTCACCTTGCACTTCTATGTTATGGAGACAGCTCTTTTCCTTAAACCTCATGAGCCAACCTCTGCTAGCTTCAAACTTTCCTTCTGCAGTTTCCTCATTTCTCTCAGCCTTCAGAAAATTGAAGCTAGTTAGGGTCTTGCTCTGCATTAGACTTTGGCTAATCTAGGGAATGTTGTAGCTGGCTTGGTCTTCTGTCCAGACCACTCAAATCTTCTCCATACCAGCAATAAGTCTGTTTTGCTTTCTTATCATTTGTGTGTTCATTGGAGTAGCACTTCTAATTTCCTACAACTTTTCTTGGCATTCATAACTTGGCTGACTTTGGCGCAAGAGACCTAGCTTTTGGCCTGTCTCAGCTTTGGACATGTCTTCCTCACGAAGCCTAATCATTTCTAGCTTTTGGTTTAAAGTAAGAGACATGCAACTCTTCTTTCACTTGAACATGTAGAGGCCATTGCAGGGTTATTAACTGGCCTAGTTTCAATACTGTTGTGTCTCAGGAAATAGGGGAGCCAGAGCAGAGGGAGAGAGAGAGGGGAATGGCCAGTCATTGGAACAGTCAGATCGCACACAACGTTCATGGATCAACTTTGCCATCTTATATGGGCACACTTTGTGGAGCCCCAAAAGAATTACAATAATACCATCAAAGATCAATGATTACAGATGACCATAACACATATAACACAAATGAACAAGTTTGAAATATTGAGAGAACTGCCACAATGTGACACAGAGACGTAATGTGAGTAAATGCTGTTCCAAAAATGGTGCCCATAGACTTACTCACCACCGTGTTGACATAAAACTTCAGTTTGTAAAAAATGCAACATCTGCGAAGTGGAATGAAGCAAAGAGCAATGAAACAAGGTGTGCCCATAAACACATTTTTCTTCTTGCTAATTTAGCTAATGATCTCACCACTGCCAAATCCACTCAGGACACTGGTCCTTATTTGGTTTCATGCTTGCCACTGTTGCACACTCTGTCCCCTTAAAACTCTTCCCTCCCTGTCATTTTCATTGTCACTCTCTACAGGCTCTCCTCCTTATCCATGGCACCTCTGCCCATTCAGTACTGGGTGTTCTCTGGATTCCACCCAATCGCCCTTCTTGGCATTCAGAATTTCATCAGCTGAGTTCCTTCCAAAACATTCACTGCTTTATTTCAGCACTTACAAGTGAATGATTTCCAGATACCTCTCACCAACCCAGGCCTCTCTCCTGGATCTCCAAATTCTTACTTCCCACTGTTAACTGAATCTCCTTTCTGAATGCTCCATGGACAATCAAACTCAAGCTGCTCATTACACAAAATGTATCAGCTTTATGCCCAGTCTCCCAGCCTCGGGGTCTTAGCATACATTTCCAGTCATGGCAAATGGGAGTCCCACTGTCCAGTCTCCCAGGGCAAGAACCTGGGAGTCATTCCCAACCACCTCCTCTCACTGTTCTCCCCACTTCAGCCCACACACATCGCTACACACAGTCCACGGCCATACTGTGTTTCTACGGCCTTCCCGTCTCCTGAAGGCCCCAGTCAAGGCACTGGGGAAGGAGAGGGATGGCAGAAACAGAAAATCAGTGTCACCTGCCAAAGATACATTTAAAAATCCAATGAAATACATGTGACATTAAAAAATCCAATGAAATAAGACTATGCTACAAATTTAAATATTAAAAATTAAGATATATGACAAAATATATGAAATCCTATGCCTAACATATTTGTTAAAATGCTTACTTCAAAATAAGCTTTTCAATTAAAAAATGGAACATGATAATCAGCAATTTGTTTCAACATTAAATAGTTTAAGGCAAAAATCAGACTGCATAATAAGATTATATGTTTCACTTTTTATGTTAACTAGCATGGAGAAGCCCCAATGTGAATGCAGTTGGAAATCATGAAAAATATTTAAGGATCTTTTCTGATAAGGTTGGACACTGACAATGAGCCAGCTGACCTCGGTTCAATAAACCATATTACTTGAAACGAACCTCAGGATCTGTTTTTATTCTGCATATGCTGTGTATTTAGTAATACATCTAAATGTATTACTGCCATCTTCTTTGGGAAAACACCTATGAGGCTCTTTTATCAAGCTTTCAAACCTAAGCCTCTCCTCAAAACGGCTAAAATATTTTCAGCAAAATCAAAAAGAGTTCAGAATAAAGTTGCTCATTTAACTAAAAGAAACTAGCTCACCATGACCTCAGTGTCCAGCTCCTTAGCCCCGATTTGCAGTTCCCTTTTTAAAGCTATCTCATACTGAAACACTGTCTTTGCAAATTAGCATGCACAACAGCTACATCTGCTCATCTAAAGAACCTAAGGTTATACCCACAAGACTTCAAGTAAGCAAAGCTAGCACCAAAATACGATCATCTACAAAGCCGGAAGCACCCAGGCATGCCCTCAGGGAGAACAGGCTTCCTCTAGAAAGATCTACTGTTTCTCTGAAACCCAGATAAACAAATAACGGCCTTTCTCATATGAAAACCAAGAAGCTTTGGAATCAAACAAGAGTTGATTTGAGTCACCAAACCTCTACCTGTTGAGGAAACGAGTAGGAATTTAGTTGCCTGATTGACATGACTGACAACGTTAACAGTTCATGAAGTGAGTCTTTAGATTTTCCCTGTGCATCTCAGGCTTGCCCCAGGGAAACCGCAGTGGGTAACACTTGCTTCCACTGCCAAGCTTCGACGGGCAGGGCAAGTCCTCTCCTGGCCCACCCAAGACTCACCACAATGTCTTCGTGAACTTCATGCAGCTCATATTTGACTAACCCCCAAATCACAATATCGGTTGGTTCCTTGGATTATAGTGACTAGTACTAACATCGCTGTATTCAAAAAAGGTCAGCAAAAGTGTAACTCTGGACATTTATACAGTAAAATGCATAGTTTATCTTTATGTTGAACACCTCCTTAAAGTATTTTGTCACAATTAATCAGTGGATTTTTTGTGAAGTAGAAAAACTTTTCAAGGTTACTTCCCAACTCGTTACAAAATCGTGAAGATCAGATGAGCTGTAAATCCACTTAATGAGCACAGGTAAACTGCAGTAGGAAGAAATATACTAAACAGAAAAGATGGGGCTGGGTGATGGCTCACGCCTGTAATCCCAGCACTTTAGGAGGCCAAGGTGGGAGGATCGCTTGAGCCCAGAAGTTTGAGAACAGCCTGGGCAACATAACAAGATCCCGTCTCTATGAAAAATAAAAAAATCATCCGGGTATGGTGGGGTGCACCTGTAGTCTCAGCTACTTGGGAGTCTGCACAGGAGGACTGCTTGAGCCTGGAAGATGGAGGCTGCAGTGAGCTATGATTGTGCCACTACGCTTCAATCTCAGCAACAGACTGAGACCTTGTTTCTATAAAAAGATAAACAAGGAAAAGACGACACGGAACCACACAGAATGGCCTGTGCCTGATGATACTCCCACACATCCTCCTGTAACTCGCTGCCTCCAGACACATTCACCCAGCGCTGGTCCTGGCATCAGTTTTTAAGACTTCATTTATTTTGTACTTTCTACCTAAAAGATCACTATAAACACCCAAGTTCTCGCATTTTCTCCTGCTGCCCCAGGGAATCATCAAGGGCCCTTGTTGCAATGTGCACCACACACGAAAGTATGCCTGGTCATCAGCAAGGTCATTTCTCATTGCAGGCCTTAGGAGCTGCCCTGTTGCTGTAAGCTGGCTAGCACCTCCTTGGCCTCCTGGAAACTCTCATGTAGCCTGCTTGTAGGATTCAAACCCAGGTCAGTTCTCTGAAAGACCTTCTATCTTCTCTATCTTCTCCTTGTCTTTGCCCTCGAATATCCCTGCAGAATTAGAGGCCCTTGTCCTGTTTATATAAAAACAGGTGCCCCTTCCTATTACCCTGCTGACCTCATTGTATTAATAATACAACATAATACCCTACAAAAATGTCTGTCGGCTTCCCTGGCTGTGCACAACTGAAGAGCAATGGCTGCCTTGTTCATCCAACAAATGTTTATTGAGCACTTGCTAGTGTGCTAATAATGATTCCAGGTACTGGACACAAAAATTCCAAAAGAAAACAATAAAATAGTGACAAAAACAAAATATTCTGTCATTAAGGAATCTGCCTCCTGAGGGCAGGAGACAACAGTAAACACATCAGTTAGTGAATTGTGTTGCATATAAAATAGTGATGAATGGAAGAAAATAATGCAGGAGAGGAAGATTGAGACTGAGCGTTAGCAATGTAAAATGGGGTGGCTAGGGCAGATTTCACTATACAATCATTTTATGCCTAGTGCCTTTCAAAAAATAGGCCCTCAATAAGGTGTGCCACAATGTGCTCATTGTAGGCCCTCTTCAGTGCTATGGTTTCCAGCAGAGAGGCATCAAATGGCTGTGGACTCCGGATCATAAAGGAACAAATATTGTATCTACTTCATGTCCCTCATATCCATTTGTAGATAAGAATTCTATCTGAGGAAAAATAAATAACGCCTTAAGTTCGCATAGGACTTGACAAAATATTGAGCCTTATGCATAACGCAGGCAAGGCAGGGGTTGCTATCATAAGAAAGGACGAAAAACTAAGGCTCAGAGACAGTCCGCGATTTGCCCACACAGCTTGAGGAACCAGCATTCCATTCTTGACATCCTAGTCCACGACTGTACTCTCCTGCCTCACTCCACTGCCTCCGTAATGCCTGGTGTGAGCAGTTACTGGATGTAGTGTTTTCTTATTGTTGTTTGTGTCATCCAAACGAAGTCCATATAAATCTCTGCATTGCTAGAATACCCCCACATTTTTAGGATGTCTTACTAAATGGCTTTTATGAATATACGTGCATGTAAAATAGAGTACAAATGTATTCAGATGACTCAAATGACTTCGCCACAGTTCATTTATACAGATGGTGCAAGAGACTGAGAGAGTTAAATCCACAAACCTCCTTCACACTAATCAATCTTGAAAGTTTTCTTTTCTCAATTCTGTCTGCAGGTCACCACAGAGCTGCTTCCCAAGCCAATGAAAAACCACACTACAACACAGATGGAGTTTAAAGGATGGATCCTTTTTCCAACATGTGGTTTCCTGTAATTTAAGGGAATGTTATACAGGAACAATTAAAATCATATATCAAAAAGGGAAGCAAAGCTCAAATAGTTTCCTGCTTTATCAAATTTCAATAATTGTAAAAAAAAAAAAAAAAACACACACAAATAAAAAGGCCCCGTATATTTAAATCCCAGACTCTATTAAGAATAACTTTTTAACTCCAGCAAATTACAGGACTTTTATGTGATATCATTTAATAATTGCTAATAACATTTCTAATGCTAACATAGAATAAAAATACAGAGATGCTATTATTTAATAATTTCTGTAAGTTCATCGG
The DNA here is from genome assembly GCF_047675955.1 of Chlorocebus sabaeus. Lineage (NCBI taxonomy): Eukaryota > Metazoa > Chordata > Mammalia > Primates > Cercopithecidae > Chlorocebus > Chlorocebus sabaeus. The sequence goes on along the minus strand of NC_132910.1, from coordinate 134,539,730 downwards.
AAAGATTTTTTAAATTTTTGCTTCAATATTTAGCAATTTAAGTAGCTAGGCTTACAGGTAATAATCTTAAATCTTTCTATTATTTTTCATATGATATGTTAAAGGTGCTGTTTCAAGCACAGAGGATTAGCTATCATATAACTGTAGTTCAGAGTAACTTCCATTAGAGTTACCATGTTAGTTATTATTCAATTAGGATATTTTTAATATTTTTAATTTTTTTTTATTTTTTAGAGACAGAGTCTGACTCTGTTGCCCAGGCTGGAGTGCAGTGGCATGATCACGGCTCACTGCAGCATTGACCTCTGGGCTCAAGCGATCCTCTTGCTTCAGCCTCCTGAGTAGCTGGGAATACAGGTGCACACCAGAAGACCTGGCTAATTTTTGTATTTTTAGTAGTGATGGGGTTTCACCATGTTGCCCAAGCTGGTCTCAAATTCCTGGGCTCAAGGGATCTGCCTGATTCGGCCTCCCAGAGCCAACTACGATGTTTTTTAAAGTAAGAAGGATGCTACTAATTACACTAGAACAAAATGCTTACACTCGTACCCTCCTGGACAAACAGGGACACAGGGTCACCCTACTTTTTAGAGAAAGAAGGCTAGTTTTTCTTTTTAAGTTACACTTTTGCTTTACAAGAGGAACAAACAAATTTAAGCAGGGAGACAAGAAAAATCACCTGCAGGATCAGACACTTTTATATGTAAAATAATAGTGTCCTTAGGTATCTCCATCTGCTCTTCTCTCACCTCGACTAGAAGGGTGAAGACTCAAGATCTGTTGCAAATGTTTCCAGTAACAAAAACATGAAGTCCAGCATCATTGGCATCACCCAGACTTTTCCTCCCACAGGTTTCTGAAGAGACCACCGGCTTCGCCCAGTCCACCAAGCTAAGATGCTGGCCGCGAAGGGAAGGGACAAGTGCCAGCACTGCACGTGGAGCATGTTGCAGAACACAGACGAGGCTGTTAGGTCGGCTCACAGGCCACACTAGTCCCAGCCTACTGCAGGTTTCCACGTGATCACTTCTGTACCGCCGGGGAACTGCCACTTACCTGTGGCTGTGGCGTCTCAGTAGAAACAAGGGGAAAATATCCTAGAAATGGGATGAGGCCTGACCAGAATTAGAAACCACGAGAAAGAACCAGAAGGCAATAAAGTAAAGACAGTGAGGGAGAGGGAAAAAAAAGAGAAAGTTGGACCCAGAGATATGGTGGGACACATTTTGTTCCAAAATCTCAGAGGCTGGTTTCCAAAGAATATCTGATCTGGCTTTCCGGCCCTAGCTACTCTGTGCTGACATGCCACCATGTCCCTGGAGCCAAGCTTCCTACAGACTTTTCCAGAGCCATGATACATTTTTAAACCCAAACTACTTAAGTTTTAGGTGTAAGGGAATCCATTCAGGTTGGGCTCGACAAAGCAATGTCTTCGCGAAGTCACAAGCTGTATGCCAATGAGCAGATAACAGTTGCTCGTGTGGTATCTTAAACTCAGATTCTGGAACAAGTGAAAAAAAACCGCCTTGGAGGAGAGGTTAAGTATATCCTAAGTATGTACCGAATACGAGAAAAGTGTCCAGTTTGCTTTTCCACGTCACTACAGGCTGTTGTCCCACACCGCCACAACCTCTGCAGCTAAGATAGCGGCTCAGCAGAAAGCGCTTTGATGCTCTTGTCAGCGAGCTCGCAAGAAGAGTGTGAATCGGCCGGGCGCGGTGGCTCCCGCCTGTAATCCCAGCACTGTGGGAGGCCGAGGCGGACGGATCACGAGGTCAGGAGATCGAGACCATCCTGGTTAACATGGTGAAACCCCGTCTCTACTAAAAATATAAAAAACTAGCCGGGCGAGGTGGCGGCGCCTGTAGTTCCAGCTACTCGGGAGGCTGAGGCAGGAGAATGGCGGGAACCCGGGAGGCGGAGCTTGCAGTGAGCAGAGATCCGGCCACTGCACTCCAGCCTGGGCCACAGAGCGAGACTCCGTCTCAAAAAAAAAAAAATTTCACTTTATTTATTGACTATTTGTTTCAATGATGAATTCATCTGTTTTTCCATAGGCTTTTCAGGAACAGGTGGTGTGTGGTTACATAAGTTCTTTAGTGGTGATTTGTGAGATTTTGGTGCATCTGTCACCTGGGCAGTATACATTGAACCCAATTTTTGGCCTTTTATCCCTCACCCCCTTCCCACCCTTTCCCCCCAAGTCCCCAAAGTCCAATGTATCATTCTTATACCTTTACATCCTCCTGGCTTAGCTCCTATTTATAAGCGAGAACATACAACATTTGGTTTTCCATTTCTGAGTTACTTCACTTAGAATAATAGTCTCCAATCTTAACCAGGTTGCCATTAATTCATTCCTTTTTATGGATGAGTAGTATTCCATCATACACACACACACACACCAGTTTCTTTATCCACTCATTGATTGATGGGCATTTGGGCTGGTTCCATATTTTTGCAATTGCAAACTGTGAGCACACAGAGAAATTCTGACAGGGGGTTAACCCCCAGACAGCTCAAAAAGTTGTGCCACATTGGATTATTATTTTTTTTTTATTTTCAGAGACAGGGCCTTTCTCTGTTGCCCAGGCTAGAGTGCAGTGGTGGGCTCATGGCTCACTGCAGCCTTGACTACCTGGGCTCAAGCAATCCTCCCACCTAGCTGGGACTACAGGTGTGCACCACAATGCCCAGCTAATTTTTAAAACTTTTTGTAGAGATGGGGTCTCCCTATATTACCCAGGCCGATCTCAAACTCCTGGCCTTGAGTGATCCTCCCACCTCGGCCTCCCAAAATGCTGGGATTACAGGTGTGAGCCACTGCAACTGGCCTTATTAAATAACAAGCTCTCTCTTTTTCTCTAATTCCATCTCTGCCTCTCTTCCTACTCTTTCCATGATTATCCTTCCAAGCATTCTTAACTTTTATAAAATCTAAAATTGATCACTATCTCCACCATTCTCTCAAACACCATGAAGACCTCAGACTGATTCAACTCTGTGCACCGACATTGGCTCACAGGTTTGAGTTGCTCAGTATTTTATTTGCTTCCCTCCCTTCTGTTCTCCATCATCTCTCCCTCCCTTATTTCCTTCCTCCCTCCCTCCCTCCCCCTCTCATTCCCTCTCTCCTTCCTTTTCCTGTCCCTCTTTCTTCTGTTGCTCTTTTTTTGTTGTTTTTTTTTTTTTTGAGACAGAGTCTCACTCTGTCGTCCAGGCTGGAGTGCAGTGGTGCAACCTTGGCTCACTGCAGCCTCCACCTCCTGGCTTCAAGCAATTCTCCTGTCTCAGCCTCCCAGGTAGCTGGGACTACAGGTGCACGCTGCCACACCTGGCTAATTTTTGTATTTTTAGTAGAGATGGGATTTCACCATGTTGGCCAGGATGGTCTGGATCTCCTGACCTCGTGATCTGCCTGCCTCGGCCTCCCAAAGGGCTGGGATTATAGGCATGAGCCACCATACCCGGCCCTATTGCTGTTTTAAATAGTCAGACCTTGTTGAGTTTACCTGAGTTACTGATTTCCTTGTTCAGTATGAGCTGGCCAGTTCCCTCAGGTCTGAGTTGCTAGCTTAATGGTATGGGAAGGTGGATGGAGCTAGATCTGTATTTTATGAGACTGAAGAGCCAAGAAATACTATGTAATATTTCAGCTGGAAATTAATTTTTTTCAAACATAGAAGTTTCTCAGGCTGTACAGTCTGCCATATTGTGGGAAATAGAAGCTCACTTTTTCTTGTGTGGTCTCTAAACAGCAGTAATTCCTTAACAATCAATTATGAAATCTATCTTTTCATCAAAAGAAGAAAAAACACAAAGTATTACCACAGAGAGAACAAAGGTTTCCAGCCATCCTTGAATATTGTCTCTCTCTCTCTCTCCATATATATATGGAAAGCAGGCAGGCGTAGAAAGAGGGGAGGTGGCCTGCTGTGCCTGGCCTCAGACTCAGGCCTGCCGTGCCCCAGCAGACCCCACTCAAGTCCCTGGCCAGGCCCTTTCAGGGCTGACCCCTCTGACTATAAGTTGCTGCAGAAGGGAAGGCCTCCTTCACCGAGACTCAGGTCCATCAAACTTCGCTAACTTCATGCTTCTGTATGGACTGTCTGTTTGTTGAAGGTGATTGTACAGTTTTGCAAGGGCTGCTGTAACAAAACACCACACGCTGGCAGCTTACACAGCAGAAACTGTCTTACAGTTCTGCGGACCAGAAGTCTGCGATCACGGTTAACAGCAGGACTGTTTCCTCCCGGGGTGCTGTGGGAAAGCCTGCCCCGTGCCCTGCCCCTGGCCTCTGGGACACGCTGGTGACCTCTGGCGTTCCTTGGTTCCTGCATGATCGTCCCTGTCTGTGCATTCTCCCTGTGTGCCTGTGTGTGTCCCAGTTTCCCCTTTTCATAAGGACACCAGTCATGTTGGATGAGGGCCCACCCTACTCCAGTACAACCTCCTCTTAACTAATTACATCGCCAACTACCCTATTTCCAAATAAGGTCCTATTTGGAGCTATTGCTGGTTAGGACTTCAACATATGAATCTGTGAGATGCAATTCAACCCTGATCAGTGTTCTTGAGGACAATTGTTTAACTCCCTCGGGCTCATAAACCAAAGCCGAATTCATTAAGGAAAAAAAAATAAACCGAGCAAAAGACGGTCCAATAATGCATCGAGAACATCTTTGGCAGTTCATCAAAGCAAAACTTCCCTTTTGGGTAACTGTGTTTTCCTGACACAGGAAGAAGCCAGCCTGTTTTCTGTGCTCCAGAGAAAGGCAGCATGTACCCCCTTCCCCAGCACAGAGCCAAATCAGCCCAGGGAACAAGCGGTAAGTCAGCATCATTGCGGGTTTGAACACCATCCAGAAGCATGAAGTGGGGGAAAGGGGTGGGGAAAAGGTAGCACTTGAGATGTTTAATGCTCATTAACAGGAGCAAGAGTCTGTCTCATTCCTGTGCAGACTGTGCAAACCTCTGGCTTCTGCTTTGCCAAGCCCCAGGGCCCAGAAATAAGCAAGTCAGAATAAGAAGTAACCACAGGATTGGCAAGCAGCAGGCAAGAGAATTAATCCAGGTCCCAATTAGGCGGTGCTGCCTCAGTACCAGCCTCGAGCCCTCACTTGCAAAGGCCTCCTCCTCCAGCTCCTTCAAGGTCAGGAGGAAACAGGACATGGGCTCATGGTACCTGGGATCCAGGAGGCATGCCAGAGAGGTGGAGAGTACAGAATGCAGAGCCAGCCTGCCTAGGTAAAATGCACTGGCCACTGGCTAGCTGTGTGATCATCCCTGGGCCTCAGTTTCCCCAGCTGTAAAATGGGGAAAATAATAGAACTCTCAAGGCTGCTGTGAGGCTTGAATAAGTGAATCCATGTGAACTGCTTGGAACAATGCCTGGTGAACAGTAAGCATTATAAATGTGAGCTACTGTTAGTAATGCTTAGGGGAAGGGTCTAAGTAAGGGGTTCTTGCTCAGAGCTTTGAACCTTCATCCTTTGAAACATGAAGTTGTCTTGGGGAAATGAAAGACAACTGAAGGTCTCCAACACTACTTTTTCCTCCTGGTAGGGTAGAAAGATACACACGGGCCTAAGACATTTGCCTACCATTCTACAGTATTAAAAAGAGCATCAGGGCCAGGCACAGTGGCTCACGCCTGTAATCCCAACACTTTGGGAGGCCAAGGCAGGAGGATCGCTTGAAGCTAAGAGGCTGAGACCAACCTAGGCAATAAAGTTGATACCCTGTCTCTACCAAAAAAAACACCAAAAACAAACAAACAAACAAACAAAATTAGCTGGGCATGGTGGTGTACACTTATAGTCCCAGCTACTCAGGGGGCTGAAGCATGAGGATAGCTTGAGCCCAGGAGTTCAAGGCTACAGTGAGGTATGATTGCACCGCTGCACTCCAACCTGAGAACAAAGCAAGACTGTCTCAAAATGAAACAAAATAATACACTTTTTGACAGCATCAGCTTTGGAGCATGGATGTAAGTCCTGGGTCTAGCACTTATTAGATGCATAACCTTGAGCAAAGTCCAAAATCTCTGCTAAGGCTTTATTCCCTCCAAGGCAAAATGGGAAAAATAGCTCTCTCCCAATGTTGTGTGAAGAGTAAATAAGAGCGTGCACGCAGGGTGCTCAGCGGGGTGTCTGCTAACGATGTGTAAGTGTCCCTCATTAGTACGAATACGTCTGATCCTAAAGAGGAAAGGCCTCCAGTAGCTCACACAGCACCTTTCAGACAATTAGGGGAAATAAAGGGTTTCCTTTCTAAGGAAACATTACTCCATCTCTCCAAATACTATAATCTCTCCAAATACTAAATCACTACATTTATAACGGCCTAAATTGATGGTGTCTGTGACAAGTGGTTGCCCTCTTAGCTATGACATCCCTGTGCAAGGAAGAAGCACACAACTATTTTCCTTTTTCTTTTTTTTTTTTTTTGAGGCAAAGTCTCACTCTTGTTGCCCAGGCTGGAGGGCAATGGCACAATCTCGGCTCACTGCAACCTCCATCTCCCAGGTTCAAGTGATTCTCCTGCCTCAGCCTCCCCAGTATCCGGGACTACAGGCATGTCTCACTACACCAGGCTAATTTTTTTTTTTTTTGGATTTGTAGGAGAGACAGGGTTTCACCATGTTGGCCAGGTTGGTCTCAAACTCCTGACCTCAGGTAATCCTCCTGCTTCAGCCTCCCAAAGTGCTGGGATTACAGGCATGAGCCACAGTGCCCAGGCAGAAGTACATAACTTTATGCAGTGGCACTGAGTTGATCCACCATGAGAAAGAATCTCAAGATGGATAGGAACACAGCCTTCAAGAATCTGGCATTATTCTTTGTGTATAGAAGGTATTGAATGCACATCTGTGGGAGGGAGGATGAGAAAAAAGATGGTGGAGTGGGGTTATCTTTAAGGATTGCTTGCTCTATGTTCAACTAATGAGACGTCTGTGCTTGGGGAACGGCTGTTCAAAAAGAAAAGTGGTATTGCAGAGAAAGATGCTTAAAAGAAAAAGACTTGGTCTTTTTCTTACCACACTACTTACCCCACTACTGCTTGCATCTTACCCCACTACTACTTGCTTAATTCCAGTCCAGCTGCCTTTCATTCTGCACCTGGGCAGTGCTGGAACAGAGTGCCAAGAGCTGCAGACACATGGTTACTGCTCAAACAGTAGCTTTTTTCCCCTTTCTCTTGTGTCCCTAAGTGTCCTCAATGGACTCACAGACATGCAGGCAGCATTTCTTCTCAGTCTGTATTACTGAAAAATCCAGGTAGTCCCCTGCTTAGAAACATTCGATGGTCAAATCATCTCTTAGGCACAAGACCCATCTCCAAGGAGGCCTTTCCTTATTCCCACCCTTTCAGTTGTGCAACCCTAGTGACCCTGACCTTGCATCTGCCTACACCACCCAACAACCATCTGAACCTTCACCCTCTGGAGGACCCTTCTCAGAGCCCTGTGTCCACTGTGCTATGTGGGCCTCCATCTCTGCAGACTCATGGGCTGGGGCCAGGAAAGGGTTCCCTCCCTCAACCAACAGTTTCAGATAATGGGGCAATGAGATGCATGTTGACATTGGAACTCTTATTTTTCCATGCAAACAATGTTATAAAGGGGACTAAGGTCCTCCACTGGTTTTGGGAATTTGGCTATTGGTCAATTGTCATCAACGAACTTTAAAAAAAAAAAAAAAACAAAGAGGAGGTCCTGCAAAGCCCATAGTCAGAGCATTAAACACCAATGTTTTTAAGGAGCAGGACCTTGGATGAATGGACTATCGGTGAGGGGAGATACAGAAACTCCACTCATCCATCAGGCTAGACGTCCACATTGTTTAGCTTCCAGAAGCTGAAGCGTTTCCTCTTTCTTCCTCAGCACCACTAACAAAGCAAATACGAGGCAGCACGCAGCCGGCACAGCCTCCACCGATGGAGGGGCCTCATTTGTCTCGCTGCACAGCACCAGAATCATCATCACTCAAATATGGCAAGGAGGCCACAGGCAGGAGGCAGTGACCATGAAATGCAGGCCTTTGGACATCTGGGTGTTCAGCCCTACAAAACAGCTGTTCCCACTCTCAGACTGATCAGTGACATAAGTCCTCTGTCTCTCTGTTGCTCTCTCTCTATTTGTTCTGAAACACTTGTCCTTCTTGGACCAGCCAAAGCCAATGGCAGAGAGAAAGGGTAAAACAAATACACACCAACAACAAACAGTATGAAAGGTGAAGAAAAGGAGTTTCTCCAAATTCTGAAAGGTGGTTGGGAAGTGGCGGGCGACTATGACTGTGAAGGGGGAGAAGGAGGAAACATTTTAAGCAAGTCACAAGGTGCGTCTGCAGCCCGAATTACCAGAGAACATGGGTTTTTATTATGCCCTGGAAGTCAGTCTGACCTGGATAGAGCAAGCCTGAAACGAGTTTCAGCTCACACGTCTCTGCACCGTTAGGTGTGGGATGTGTGACGACAGGGACACGACGCCCAGGCACACAGCTGTACTTGGCCGGTTTGTTTCCTTCCTTTCTCCCAGCTGGCTCGTTCACCAGGGTTTACTTTCATGACCGCTGCTCTCAGGAAAATCCTGCTTCTGGATTCTCACTGCCAGGACCCCACTCTCCCTAATGTTTCCCTAAGGCAGACAATCTGGTTTCGGCCGGCTTGACAAACTTGCAGCTTTCTCATCACAACAGACAAGCAATGAGGACATTTCTGTTTTGTACCCTATATGCTGCAACACAAAATGTCATGCCAACCTAAACGTATGAATGGGATGGGATATTCATTCAATGTCATGCCAACCTAAACGTATGAATGGGATGGGATATTCATTCAACACCTGCTTGTGGCTTCTAGCACTAAAGAACCATAAAAGGAGAAGTCGAAGAAATGAGAAACGCCTTCACAAAAGGATTGCACAAAAGGATAAACCTGTCTCCCCTAAAATGCTTCCCTGGAATATAGTTAGTAGTGAATAGGACATATATCTAACCATAAATTATTTTATTTTTTCTTCTTTTTAAAATAGAGACAGGGTCTCACCATATTGCCCAAGCTGGTCACGAACTCCTGAGCTCAAGCGATCCACCCGCCTCAGCCTCCCAAACCAATAAAATATTTTCTATCTCGTGCTACTAAATTGGACCCTAGGAGCTCAAGGTATTCACATCTGCTCTCTCTCTCTCACACACACACACACACACACACACAAGAGAGACAACCAACAAAGATGACCCAGTCTTCTTTTCTGTGGTAAAAAGTTTCTTTAATATACTAACACTCAAATGACTTAAAGGGATATAAAAAGAACAGCTGCAGTGCCTTGGAAAAGCATCATGTTAAAATTGACTAGTTTTGGGCCAGGTGCAGTGGCTCACGCCTGTAATCCCAGCACTTTGGGAGGCCGAGGGCGGCGGGTCACCTGAGGTCAGAAGTTCAAGACCAGCCTGGCCAACATGGTGAAACCACGTCTCTACTAAAAATATAAAAAATTAGCCGGGCGTGGTGGCAGATGCCTGTAATCCCAGCTACTCAGGAGGCTGAGGGAGGGAGAATCGCTTGAACCCGGGAGGCAGAGGTTGCAGTGAGATGAGATCGTACCACTGCACTCTAGCCTGGGTGATAGAGCAAGACTCGATCTCAAAAAAATAAAATAAAATAAAATTTACTAGTTTGGGTGGAAAAGAGGAAACACTCCAAAATTAAATGACTGTCTAGTAAATTCCTCATTAATTGTAAAGTCATGTCACATTTCTTTTTTTTTTTTTTTTTTGGCGGAGTTTCACTCTTGTTTGCCCAGGGTGGAGTGCAATGGCACGATCACGGCTCACCGCAACCTCCGCCTCCCAGGGTCAAGCGATTCTCCTGCCTCAGCCTCCCTAGTAGCTGGGATTATAGGCATGTGCCACCACGCCCGGCCAATTTTGTATTTTTAGTGGAGACGGGATTTCTCCATGTTGGTCAGGTTGGTCTCGAACTCCCAACCTCAGGTAATCCGCCCGCCTCCGCCTCCCAAAGTGCTGGGATTACAGGCGTGAGCCACCGCACGTGGCCTGAGCCACCGCGCCTGGCCTATGTCACATTTCATCAGTGATATTGAAGAAGTTCTTTACGGCACCTCTCCTCATTCCGTTCACCTAAAACACCCACCATTCCTAACAGCTTGTTTCCTCTTCAAAAGGGAAAACATATTTGAAAATAAAATGACTATATAATATTTATAACAGGTCAAACAGAACAACTATGGGGCATTTAGTAACACTATGGAATTACTGCTAATTTGCTTAGGTTAGTAATAGTATTGTAGCTATTTTTCAAGGGTCTTTATCTTTTAGAGATGCATACTGAAATATTTATGGATGAATTAATATGATGTCTAGGTTTGCTTCAAAATAACTGGGGGGAGGAGGGAGTAGGTGGGGATAAAAATGAAACATGATGGCATTACTGAAGCCGGATATTGGGTTTGTTTTTGTATTCTCTCTACTTTTGTGTATTTTAGAAATTGTACGTGATAAAAAGGAAAAACAAAGCAACAGTTATATAAAATGGTCTAAATTTTAAATCTCCAACAATAACATTTAGCATTTCTTGGAAATTTTTCCACTGAGAGTCTGGACAGAGGTAAAGAATATCATTAAATCCTGTTCAGAAGTAAGCTACCAAAAACACTGGTACAAGACGTGGGAAATTGCAGTTCTAGCCCCGGCTTTGCCACTGTCTAGCTGTGTGACCTTAAGCCTGTCTCTTAACCTCTGTGGGCTTCATTACTTCATTTATATAAAACCAGTGCGTCAGACCAGAAGTATTCTAAGGTCTCTTCCAGCTATAAGAGTCAATGAAATATGAAGCCCACTTAAAAGGAAGCAGCAAAAGTGTAGCCCAGGCATAGTAAATCCTAACAGCTGCTACAACTCTATAGCATTTGGTCAACTACAGAAACCGATCATTCAAACTAAATGTTGGGAGAAAGATATTCATCTGACATTGACCAAAAGCTTGGCGTTGTTCCACTTTATGCAGCCAAAGGTAGACTCAAAATTGGGATAGAATGAAGTGACAGAAGTTAATTTAATTAGGTTTCACTGAACTCTTGCAATATTCCAGATTAACCGACCCATTGGGAAATGAGAAGGAGTTTTATGTCTGGGAAATGCCCTGTTTTTTCTTTTATAATTGCTTTAAAAAGTGGGAACCTAGCACTCAGGAACCCATAAAGATCAATGTGTATTCAGAGTAAAGGGCCAATTAACAGAAAATTCCACATACAGAAAAACAGGGAAGGGTCTAACTGGGATCAAGGGAATGGCATTTTATCTCAGGGATTCAGTTTCCCAAATTCCATTTGGGGAGTCCTTGTAAAAAGAGAACACGCTGGAATCTGTTTTCGGACAAACATTTCTGCTGTGATTTTCCAGAACAGTGAGCTGGGTATCAATGTACAGTAGACCTGAAGTCCTGGTATCTGTCACTTACTCATACTTCTCACATAGCCAGGCTGGCTACAGCGCATATTTCAGAGTGGTGCCTTGGCTGGGGTCCTCATTACATGTAATTAATTCAGTTCTAGTTCAGCTCAAGTTCAAACCAGTTGAAATAAGTTACTTTTAAAGTTGTTGGTTCAAATTAAGTTCCACTTCTAAAATGGAGAATACCCAAAGATGTCTCGATCTATAATAATTCTGTTCACTATCTGTCAGCCTTCCAAAGCTACACAGATGACAGCACGCATGCCACAAAGAGAATGAAATCAGATGAAAAGTCTATTCCATGCTATGAAATTGGCTTGAGTGAGGATGAGAATAACACAATTAAACATAGAAAAATTACTCTTTCTGTGCATTTCTGCCTCTGTTTAATCATCTTAAACAGAGATTTCAATATTTTTATGAGGTTTTTCTATGCCCCACTGCGTAATAATTCATGTTGAATTCTAGTTCTCAGAAGAAATTCCATTTAGTTATTTAACAAATATATAAGAGCTTAAAACGTGAGGCAGTGATGTCCTTTCAATTCACTGACAAAGCTTTCCTTTTTTTTTTTTTTTTTTTTTTTTTTTTTTTTTTTTGAGTTTCGCATTGTCGCCAGGCTGAAGTGCAGTGGTGCGATCTCGGCTCACTGCAACCTCTGCCTCCCAGGTTCAAGCGATTCTCCTGCCTCAGCCTCTGGAGTAGCTGGGACTACAGGCACGCCACCACATCCAACTAATTTTTTTGGTATTTTTAGTGGAGATGGGGTTTCACCATGTTGGCCCGGATGGTCTGGAACTCCTGACCTCGGGATCTGCCTGCCTCGGCCTCCCAAAGTGCTGGAATTATAGGCGTGAGCCACCGCGCCCGGCCAGCCTTTTATTGTTCTCCACGACTGGGCCTCAGGTTTCCTCACCTCTTGATAGTGAGGCTGTCCCTCTTTCCTGGACAATCTATGAGCTTGTGGGTAACTTCAGTCTCCCTTGAGGAACTCAGAAAAGGCAATTTACTTCAGTCTCATTGAAGGCAGAAAGGTTCTTGAAGAGACCTGTACCACCCCACAGCTCTGTTGATTATATTTAGAGAATGTTTTCACTCTTCTTTCCACAGCCAATGAGACAGACATTAACAGCTACACACAATGGTCTAAATTTTAACTCTCCAAAATCACGTGTATTTCTTGAAAAAATTCCTCTATAGGGTCTGTACACAGGTGAAAAAAAAATCCAATTCAGAAATAAGTTATCAAACAGGCAAAATTATTACCCCACAATGTTCTTTTTCTGTCCAAGGTAAAATGCTAAAATTTCACATTGGTCATTCGAATTTTTAAACGAGAGGAAAACATCTAACAGAGATATTGTCAAGGCTTTCTGCTGTCTCTTTCACAAACTTTTCTGGATCCATCCTTTTCTCTTCATCTCTCATTTTATCAGACAAAGGCCCCAAGTTAATTCTAACCTAAACATTTTAGTGCCATCTTTTCTGTTCTCCTAGTCTCCAAACATACTTTTTCTGGACATACTGAATGTAGATGACAAAATTATCTTTATCTCCGATCTGGCTGTGACATTCTCTTCTTAAAATCCTAACGGTAGCTCTCAATCAATTGCTCTGCAAAATTAGCACCATGTTTTTCTCCTCCATGAAAAGACTTTGAGCTTGTTGGATCAGGTGGTTGGTTTGTTGACTGGTTTATGCCTGGATACTTTAGAATCAAATTGTCTGATAACTGAAAAAGAAGACTTTTAAATCTGAAGATTTGTAAATCCCTCTGCTCCTGCGCTCACAGCATATGGATAAAGGAATTCAGCAGGGCACAGTGGCTCATGCCTGTAATCCCAGCACTTTGAGAGGCCAAGGCGGGTGGATCACCCGAGGTCAGGAGTTTGAGACCAGCCTGGCCAACATATAGTGAAACCCCATCTCTACTTAAAAAATACAAAAATTAGCTGGGTGTGGTGGCGCATGCCTGTAGTCCCAGCTACCTGGGAGGCTGAGGCAGGAGAATCTCTTGAACCCGGGAGGCGGAGGTTGCAGTGAGCCAAGATCGCACAACTGCACTTCAGCCTGGGCGACAGAGCAAGATTCCATCTCTAAAGAAAAAAGAAAAGAAACTGAGGCACCAAATTCCTTTCCTAAGGCTGTGGCTAGTTAGCAGCACCAAGTGGACTAGGCCCTAGGTCTCTGACTCCCCATGAGGTACTATTGGCACCATGTCGTACTATTGCCTCTCACTGCCCTGCGCCATCCCCCCCCAGTTCTTCTCAAGTATGCCTCACCCTTCTTCCCTGTATTTGGCATCCTGCTCCCATCCCCCAAGCCTCGTCTGAAGTTGGCCATAGACCCAACAGATTCTCACTAACTCTTCCTTCCACTCATCAGCAGCAAATCAACTATGGCACTTGAGCCCCCTAAATCCGGGCTCCAGATTTCCCCAAGAAATTAATAGATGGGGTTGTCCATGGAGAAATGGTGAAAGGTGCCACACCAAAACGAGGCATCTGACATTGCCAGTGACAGACGAGATCAGGGAGATGCGGCTCAGTTAACTTACAGCTCACAAGCCTACCTGATGTTAAGGCCCAGGAGAAAAGAAAGTCACTATGTCCCACCGCCCAGTCGCACCGTGAACTCATGCGATGCACAAGCACCTGAGAAACTGTTCACTGGAGGAGCTCTGTGGTTTCCTCCAGAGTGATGCCAGCATAGAGCCACTGTATGCCTCTGTTTTTGCTCCATGAGGACACTGCACAAAACTTCCGTGCATGATGTAGGGGTCAAGAGCAGAAAGGGGTATGAGGGATGTGTGTAGGGCCCATGAAGGTGAAGGAGGATAAGATGGTGAGAGAGAGGGTGGCAGTGAGCCCAGGGACATGCCTTGACAGAGGCTGGCCTGAGGCTGCTTGGGGTCCCTACACATAATTTTCACCAACTCCTTCACCCCATACACACGTCTAATCTTCAAACACTAAAATAATAACAAACAGATAATTTGGGAGAGATTTATGGCCCTTGATCTTTTACAGAAACAGGCTGTGGGCACATGAAATTGATCTGTAAGTGCCAAGTCCTTTCATTACTGCGGCTATTTTTTTTAAATAACAGACACCATTGTGCGGATTTCAACATAGTTTAGACCAAAAAAAAAAAAAAAAAAATTCTATCCATGAGTAAAGAACAATTCTAGAGAGCAGAGCTTTCACTGTAAATCTTTAGGGAAAAGAAAAATAAAACAAAATAGAAAAACTCAGCTCACCCCTTGCAGGCCATCTTTTGTGCTCCTAATCTCAATACAAAGGTTAGGATTAAAAGCATTGGCATTAAAATAGCCTGCAGTTTCTGCTTTGAAGTCTAATGATGACAATAGCTAAAATCTTTGGCAACTTTTGAGAAGGCAGAGTCCTTCAAAATCCTTTGAAATGTTAAATACTAAATTGAAGAGGTCGTTATACAGAAAATTTTTTCATTAAAGGTGCACAATGAACATGCTTTTTAAATTCACACTCATTTGGTTTTCTTTCAACACCAAGATTGCATGTATGTTCTCAATTTGCTATTGTCTGTAATTCTAATTCCAAATCAAAATCAGGACCCAACTTGCTGGATTAAACCCAGAAAATGACTGTTAAAACAGAATAATTGGTCCTTATGAAGTGACAAATATTTCTTATTTTGTAGCTGCTCTCACTTTTCCATGGCCAAAACCACCAATGAAAGCTTAAGTAATAGCTGTTTCAAAAAACAACCAGAAAACAAAACATAATGAATAAACTTAGAGCAGCATTATAAGGCCTGCATTTTAGTTTTTCTTATTCCTAGGAATTCTACAAATGGCACCTTTACCAGGCAGGTTCACTGAGTCTAAAAATGTCTCCAGCAAAGGCAGGCCATGGCAGAGTTGTATAAATGAAGCTTGCACTGGACAAGCTCTTCTTAGATCTCCTGGGGGCCAATCACAGCTCTTTCCCCTCGTAGCAAGCAAGCGGCCTTGGATGGTTCCTCAAGCTTTCTGTAACTCAGCTTCCGGATCTAAAAACTTCAAGGGATAATTCTTACCTCAGGATACTGTTGTCAGGGCTTAATAGGATAAATTATGTGAAAGTATGGCATAAGCCAGGCGCTGTGGCTCATGCCTATAATCCCAGCACTTTGGGAGGCTGAGGCAGGCAGATTACCTGGGGTCAAGAGTTCAAGACCAGCCTGGCCAACATGGTGAGACCCTGTCTCTACTAAAAGAAAAAAAAAAAAAATTAGCCAGGTGTGGTGGCGGGCACCTGTAGTCCCAGCTACTTGGGAGGCTGAGGCATGAGAATCACTTGAGCTCAGGAGTTGGAGGTTGCAATAAGCCAAGATCGCACCACTGCACTTCAGCCTGGGAGACAGAACGAGACTCCATCTCAAAAACACAACAGCAGCAGCAGCAGCGAAAGTGTGGCATGAGGCAGGTGCTTAAAATTCTTAATAAAGATAATAACCCTTTATGCTCAACCAGAAACTCAAAGCTTGCATGCCTCCCAATCCACTGTGCAGAGCACGCATACAGAGCATGCAAAACGGCACTGCAACAAAGTCATAGACCCTATTTTCTCCCTTTGTCAAAAGTAATCTTCATATGTGCTGATCCATTGATTCTTTCGGTCAGTGAATAAACCTGAAAACCAGATTCATGCTAACATACTGGCTGGTGTGCATGTTTCCCCTACTCCAATACATTTTAGCACCATATTTCTGGAAACGTTTGGGATCTGGTTAAAATGCAGATCCTGTAGGTCTGCGTGGGGACCCGAGATTCTTCATTTCTCTTGAGCTCAAAGGAGATGCTGACGTGCTGGTCCCCAAACCACACGCTTTGAGTAGCAGGACTTTAGTTCAGGGGATAGCAAGAAACAGAGACTCACAGAACTTAGAGCCAAAAGAGATTGTTTTTATTCCAAAGATGGAAAACGCAGCAAATCCTGCCCACATATAATTTTTTAGTTTTGGTCCTCATTGTGTTTTTGAAATTGGGTAAGTTTTGCAGATTTATAGCATCAAAAAAAAAAAAAAAGAAAGAAAACCCAAAAAACACAGTATCACAGTATGGGCCTTTTTTTCCTGAAGTCAAGTGGTGGCCCTAGAGAGGGGCCACACATTCTCCAAAACCCTCCCCAACACAAAGACCGAACGGCACGGCCGTGTTCCGGGATGCAGGAACTACTGTCAGCCGTTCTCACTCTAGAAAACGCTTCTCCATTCGCACTCACAATGGAACTCACGGGGCTTCGTGCACGTTTCAAGGAACATCAGAACAGAATGCCCGCTTGGCCCACTTCACTGGTGTACATGACCTTCCTGGCAACCCCACTTGCTCTGCAGACAAGAAAGTGGGAGGCACAGCCATGAATGACTTGGCTCAGGCCACAAGGCTGGGCAGCAGAGAGGAGGGGAGGTGCTGGGTCCCCCACGGAACAATGAGAACTACTGACAGCTCAGCAGGCACCCCGGGGGGCTGCCTCCGTACAGGTGGGGCCTCAGCACCTTTCAAACCACTGGCGCTGGCACCCTCTCCTCGCCATCCTGGCTCCACACAACTTAACTACTTTCACTTCTAAAAACCTCCTCTCTGGTGCAGTTCCATGTCCGGTTATTAATAATATAAACAAGGAATACCAAGAAGCCTATCCGTCATCCACTGACGTCATCCACTCATCTGACCTCCTGGTCAGAGCCAACCAGGAGGCTGGGCCAAAGCTGGCATCCTCCCCAAAGGAAACGAGCCCAGGTCTCCCGAGCCTGCTGCACGCTCTCTGGAAAGCCATTACACTCAGCCTTTGCAGTCTGGGAGGCTGCCAAGAGCTTGGGACCTGGCCAAGTTGGGGGTAATGCATCGGACCGCCTGGGAGTCGCCCCTTGAAGTTCAAATTGTAGGCAACAGTCTCTGTCAGAGAACTGTGTGTGCCAGAGACAGGGTTCAGGTGTCTGTAAGATGCAGAGCTTGGGTCATCAAGAGATCTGCACCTCTTGGAGAACTCATGGGGTTCAAGGTGAGCACACGCAAAATGCTCCTGGAAAAATTCTAGCAGATGTGTGGTCTCTGGTCAACAGTATCTAAAGTATTCATGTGGCCAGGCGCAGTGGCTCACACTTATAATTCCAGCACTTTGGGAGGCTGAGGCGGGAGGATCACTCCTCCTGGACCTGAGCAACATTGTAAGACCCCGTCTTTACAAATAAATGTTTAAAAAATTAGCCCAGCGTGGTGGCACGTATCTGTGGTCACAGCTGCTCAGGAAGCTGAGATGGGAGGATCGCTCGAACCTGGGCAGTCAAGGCTGCAGTGAGCCACCATCATGGCACTTTACTCCTGCCTGTCTCCAATAACAACAACAACAACAATAATACAAGTACTCATGTAAGACTAAAATGAGCAGAATTCATCCTCTAAAGGCCCAGGTTTGAAGTGTACTCTCCTCTTCCATCCTTCTTTGACAAAACACAGGCTGCCACTAAATTTTCTTCGAGGGCTTTGCAAAGGAGACACCAGCTGCTGCAGCATGAAAGAAGGAGGCTGCAAAGCCCGCTCCACCAGGCCTGGGGCTCCCACACAGTGAGAGGGAGCTCTCCAGGCAACACAGTCCCGACCATCACAGGCTCCTCCACAAAATGGGAGGCTTCGCCTGGGGCAAACACAGATTCTCCCTAGAAAAGCCACTGGCCTCTGGGGAAGTGCTATCAATAAGGAGCAGAAAACAAAACCACAATCATTTCCTCCCCTGCCCCATCTTCTAAAACCCCAGCCAAGGGATTCACCACCAGTAAGACGAAAGCCTTGAGGAAGCGGAGGGAAGCGAGAGAAAGAAGGACTTTCCTTATTTTAAGAGAATAAAGTCAAGAAGAGAAATTTAGAACTCAGTTTCTCCACAATCCCCATCACCCTTTAATAACATGGGCATTGCCGGTGGCTACTTGAGACAAATGTTGGCCACAGCCAAGGGTCACTAAGGCTGCAGACAGCAGAAGGTCAGGAGCTCTTCAGATGTATGTGACTCTATTCTTGAGAAATCACAGAAACCAAAGCTACCCCACAACATGCAAAATTAATTCAAACTGTAAAATTCTAAGATACGTATATATATATATAGTCTCTGCATATATAAGTGCCCTGTTCTACAGCTCAAGAACACAAATGCTATTAGAAAGAGTTCTGTATAATTTCCTAGAATAGTAAGTACATTTTAAAATACACAACAAAGGTAAAAGCTCATTAATAATCTTCAGTCCTCCTGAGACTTTGAGCTTTCCAGGAGTCAACCAAAGATTGCAGCTGCTTAAAGAGAACTCTGTAAACCTAAGGACTGTCCTCCTTCTCTAAGAGGCAGCAAATATAAAGAGACTTTCTTACTCCATTATGACTGCAGGGAGGCTGGGGTTGAAGAAAATAATAAAATTCCCTGCACAACCAAAGAAAAATGACATGTAGAAGAGTCACTTTTACCAAGGGACGAAGCCTTTCGTCCAGTGTCACTGATAAAAAAATATCCCAAATGGGGGCTGCAGCTCCAAAAGGGGGTTGGACACATCTGTGACATTTTTTTTTCTCCAAGTCTCTGCAATCTGTTTCTTGCCATCTGCTAGGATATTCATACAACCACATGTGAGTCAGAATGCCCACCTCTTGGAAAAGCAGCAGGATTGTCCACTCGCCACTTACTTATGGGAGCCACAGGCCAAACTGTCTCAGATATCCAACCCATGGAGGGAAAAGGAGGGGCTCTCATGGAAAAGAAGGCAAGTACCCAGACCTCAGCTGAGCGGACCACAAGCCTGGAGGAAGCTCATCCACGCTCTCCAATTGGAGAAGGTGTCGTTTCAGCGTCATGACAGAGCATTGGAGTTACAGTCCCGGGGAAACCACCATTTCCACGGCACACAGCCCTGGCAGCTTTGTGTTTGCACAACTACAGCCCTGCCTTACTGTGGAGCTTCCCTGGGCAATTTTCAGGAGAAGCACACACATAATGGTAGTGAAACTAATTACACGCCTGATTTAAGTAGCTTTTCTTCCAAAGAACTCAAAGCATGTTCACGTGCATTGTCTCACTTCCTGGTTTCAACACACCCTAGAGACAGTGAAGGGAGGCGTTACTAGCACACAATATCTATGGAAACATCCCCAACACAGTGCTCCAAGAGGAAGCTTGCATGCTGTGTGTGTTACTAGCACAGTCGCCGTTTAGTTCTTGTCAAGGCAGGGTTCAACACCTTCTGGAAACCTAGAACACAATACCCAAAGAAATCAAGCAATCCTCCCTTTTTTTTTTTTTTTTTTTTAGACAGAGTTTTGCTCTTGTTGCCCAGGCTAGAGTGCAACGGTGCGATCTTGGCTCACTGCAACCTCCGCCTCCAGGATTCAAGCGATTCTCCTGCCTCAGTCTCCCGAGTAGCTGGGATTACAGGCATGCACCACCACACCCGGCTAATTTTGTATTTTTAGTAGAGACAGGGTTTCTCCATGTTGGTCAGGCTGGTCTCGAACTCCTGACCTCAGGTGATCTGCCCACCTCGGCCTCCTAAAGTGCTGGGATTACAGGTGTGAGCCACTGCGCCCAGCCCAATCTTCCCAATTTTTATATGTGCCCCACACAAAAATGCTTATAGACAGATCTGAACATACCAACAGGACATAACATGCAGGGAAAAGACTTAGACTCTCTTTGTATTAAAAACAAAGAGGCAGCTTCCAAAAAGTAAGTAACACTTTAAAAATCTGAGAAGTAACATTCACAGCTTATAGACAAGTTTCAGAACGTGACTTTCTGAAATGTTGTCTTATCATTGATTCCGTGGCCTTCATGGTTTTTCAAACTGTCACTGAAAAGCAAACAGCAGAACCACAAAGATGACGGACTTATCTCATAGAGCAGATCTTAATTCCAAAGTGTCAAATACATGGACATTGTAGGGTGAGAAAACCCAGGATTAAAAAAAAATAATAAGCAGATGGCCAATGAGTTAGGAGAACCAGAGCCATCCATTTCTGTGGGTTTATCTTGTTTATTTACTCAGCTATTGGCACAAAGCAGCATGCTTACCCTAGCAACAGCTATGTCATATGCTTCTGCGCTTGCCACACACCCGGCTTCTAATTTTAAAAACCACCACTTCGCAATCTGCAAGAGGCCCCTTTTATCATCGATGTTAAATATGCTATTTCAAGTCTCTGACACATAGCGTTGATACTTCTCCCTTTATTTACATTTTTAAACACACTTGTGATTTTTTTTTAATACATACAAAGTTTGTACATATTCTGGAATCTGGCTGTAATTCTTCCTTTAGAGTCTATGCAGCAATATAATCCTAAACTGCAGGTGTTTCGAATTAGCCAGTCATCTTGAACAAGGTTCAACTGGTTCCACTTGGCTGGGCGTGGTGGCTCACATCTGTAATCCCAGCACTGTGGGAGGCCGAGGCAGGCAGATCACCTGAGGTCAGGAGTTTGAGACCAGCCTGGCCAACATGATGAAACCCCATCTCTACTAAAAAAAATACAAAAATTAGCTGGGTATGGTTGCAGGCGCCTGTAATCCCAGCTACTTGGGAGGCTAAGGCAGGAGAATCGCTTGAACCCAGAGGCAGAGGTTGCAGTGAGCCGAGATTGCGCCACTGCACTCCAGCCGGGGCAACAGAGCGAGACTCCGTTTCGGAAACAAAACAAAACAAACAAACAAACAAAAAACAAATGATTCCACTCGATGCCATGCTGTCTTGGTACAACTTATAGTTTATCCAGATGAAAGGGTTTTTTTAATACCTGTAGCACTTCATATTAAGTTATTAAATTAATATATGAGGCACAAATTTTCATCCTTACAAAAGTTACTCAGCTGGATACATAAGATCCTCTTTCTATTACAAACCCATACTTCTGTAGTGAATTATAGTTTCATATTTTTTTTTTTTGGTATTGAAATGTTTCATAAGAAGAGCTCACGGTCTGTCAGAGAAATTTTCCAAACGATCACTTATTACATAAGGAATTCATTTTTTCCCCTAAAAAGAACTGGGCCTGAGGTGGTAGTTACAAGGCAGAATAATCACAAGCAGATGTAAAAATACTTACACAAAGTAAAAAAATAATAATAAAATAAACTTCATATGTTTTGCTCCTTTAAAAAAATGTCAGATATGGTGAGCAGTGAGTTGGTCGCTGATTGCCATTAATTGCCATTATTACGTGCTGCCTAGGGCTCCTAATGGCACTCTTTTTCTGAGCAATGGTTTTATATTATTTTTCTGGCACAAAAGCCTGTTCACAAATACCAGAATGTTCTCATACCAAAATTAAAGTGACTAGGAGATTAAAAGCAATTAGTGTAATTTTATCACTGGCATTAGTACTGAAAGCAGATCAGGATAACTGCTTTTCAAGGTTCAAAAACTTTTTCAAGTTGAGCAAGACTTGAAAACAGAGCAGGAAATGCCTACCAAAGGCACCGAAAGAAGAAAGACATTGCTTCTGAAGGGCGGCCAAGGAGAGGACGAAGAATTCTTATTCCCTAAAGACAGTCCACAGTAATTAGAGGAAGCCAGTTGATAAGGCATGGGCACACCTGGAGAAGCAAGTCTCACCTTCAAGGTATGGTGTCTCCCTGTTAGATCCAGCCAGGAATGGCACCCACATACCAGAATAGCACTCCTCACTGCAGTCCCGTATTAGTTAAAGCAAATAAGGCCATCTAAGAATAAAAAGTTCATAAATAATGTTAGGCAACCATCCAGTAAGCCACATATAACCAGTATCTTCATGATTTCTAGGCTTCTTAAGTTTTAACTTTCAGGATAGAACCATGTAAGATTTCAAGCAAGAACATTTTTACATTCAGCAGACTCTATGAATGTGGGTTTGTTAATCTGAGAAAGAAGGAATCCTCTCGGAAAGTACACTTTTATATTTTTAAGAACATAGTTCTATCAACAAATGGGGTTCTGATACAGCATTTCCACATTCAATAGAGTAATTACTGCAATTCTTCTCCCCCATCAGTGCAACAACTGAAATTCATAACTATGACTTTGAAAGACCATATAAAGACAAAGCTGCTATGAAAATCATCCAAAGAACATGTTTTAAATTCGAAGATTTGTATTACTGAGTATATTGTACTCTCATTCTTATAATAAATATTTTTATAAATTTTAAGTGAAAAAGCACACAGGTGCCCTTGACTAAAAATTTATAAACCACCATCATCTGTAGAATGCATTGTCCCAGTAAACAACATCATAAAGGGTCATTCGTGGTGTAGTTCAGAGTACCCAAAACCAACATAATCTCTCATGTAGGTGAAATCACTAAAAGTGCAAGGCTCTTACTATACTACTGGTAGTTAAAATAGCTAAAAACCATAGTCATCTAAACTGTATTTGATGACCTAGAAAGAAATGGTTTTAGGGTTGAACAATGCTTTTCATTACTACAAGCAGTCATTTACTCACAAATGAACTCTTAGAACACAAACACTTTTATACAAAACAAATTCACACGTAGTGTTAAAAATATCTGGCCACTGCACTCCAGCCTGGGCGACAAAGCGAGACTCCGTCTCAAAAAAAAAAAAAATGTCGCGCAAGTTCCCAAAGCCATTTTAATCATACTATGGCTCTGGTACTTTAGTACTAGTAGAGTATATAACAGCATTACAGTTTGGAGATAGATACTAGTATGAGAGTATCACAGCTGCATATGGAATAAAATGGGCTTCTTTTCATCATAAGTACTGAAATGTATTCACTGTTACTTACAATGATTTTTTTGCCCATGGAAGTATGAGTTCTGAGATATCCCAAATCAATCAGGCCATAAACAAATTTTGGGAAAGATACCTGGGCAGCTTTACGGACTGCTTGTGAATCAGAAGCCCATTCCTTAGTCCCGCCCATTCCTTGGTCCCGCCCATTCCTTAGTCCCGCCCATTCCTTGGTCCCGCCCATTCCTTGGTCCCACCATAATTAAGCCCAGAATACAGCACAAAAAAGCAGCAAGAAAAACCAAACCATCTCTGGGATTCCACTGATGACTGGCAAGGATGGTTTTTAAATAGCTTATCAATGGTTCCAAGTATATGGGAACTTCCAAAGAATGGTCTCGTAAATAGCTTTAAATAATCACTGATTGTTCCTACTTACACAGTTACAGAATCTCACAAAAGTAATTCTAGTCCAACTTTTGTCCAAATAATCACAAAATTTAGAATTAGTGAAGCCAAAATTAATAAAGGTGAATTCTGAGATGCCAAGCTAATCGTGTGATAAATGACTAAGTATTCTGAGAATTGGGCCTAATTTCACCTTTATTGATTTAATCTAAGGAATGAAAACATTTTCTATTTTCAAGGTTGTGTAATCATGCGTTATACAGATATATTAATACAAATCACCTCAGATAATAAAAATATAACTTAGCAAGTTGAAAAGGTGAAACATTATAGCTTTTAACCTCTCATAGGATTCCCATGCTTACAGTAAAAAAAAGCTTTTACGAAGCTGCCTCTACCCACCAATTGATATGCACCGCTGATCCGGACATGGATTCTCAACAGCTTTCAATGACAGTCAGTTTCTAGGCCCATCGAACAATCCTGACAGCTTTATTAAGTGGTGGTTTGTATTTTCTTTATTGTCAATTTTCTTTCCTTTTGGTGGAAAACTGTGTTATAAAGAAAGCACAGCTTGCTTTCTTTTGTTTGTCATGTATACTAAAAACAGTCTACATCATACCATACTGGGAAGTTTTAATTTCACTATCCAGAACTTTCACATAGCAAATAAATATATAATCAGTGTTTTATTTGGTTATTTAAAGTTTCAGAAAATAATCTGAATCTCCCAAAGCTTCATTCTCATGTCTTACCATAAGGAGTAATATCAAAGTCGAAAGAATCTGGGGAAATCCTCAAAACACCAAATAAACCAAAAAGGTTCGAGGATATACTCACTATATTGTATTAAAGACATATTTTTATCAAAAGAAAATTGGGGAGGGACTTACTCTTTCTCTTTTTTAATAAAAGGGCTTACTCTTAACAGAAGGGTTTACTTTTAATAAACTAGAAAATTCAGTTAAGCCAGATATTTCCACCCATTTGAGGTTTTGCTACGAGCAGCTATACACAGCTTGCTGCATTCCATGAAGTCTAGAATTCGAGTAAGAGATGAGCATTGTTGCACTCAGGAGAAAAACCGAGCATCTGAATTTTTCCAGCTGTCAGGGTCACAGTGCTGCCTCCTCCGGCTTAATTAGCTGTTCCTGGTTTCCCCAGACTTTTCAAGTCCACCTGAGCAGCCTTCACTCAAGTTGGGACATTCGTCTTTCGGGTAGGTTCTGCCACCTCACCAGCATGCCCAGATGACCTGAGGAAGATCCAGGTCACTTCCATTATCCAACTCATACGTAGAGAAACAATTGTTTTTCTTTTTTAAAGAAACTGAGTCTCCATCTGTTGCCCAGGCTGGAGTGCAATGGCACAGTCATAGCTCACTGCAGCCTTGACCTCCTGAGCTCAAGCAATCCTCCCTCCTCGGCCTCCCACAGTGCTGGATTGCAGGTATGAGCCACAGTGCTGGCCCTAGAAAAAATATAAAGAAATGATTGTCCATGGCTATCTGGGATTCTGGCCTCTTTTCTAAAAATGTCACTAAACTGTATTAGCAAAATAGTTTCTATGATTCACTGAGCTGCCATCTAAATGTTTTCCTAACATTTCTCCTCAGATGCCACTGAGAGGCTTCAGTCATGGCTTTAGAAAATGCTTTAGAAAGGCTTTCAGGGCAATTACAGACTTGCTGAGCAAGTGGCCAAACCCCAGATCCAGAACACACTCTAATGTTCGAAAGGCGTAGGTTGACACAACGTGTTACTTTATTAGCTTCTTTATTAGCAAATTTCACACTACAGGAATAAAAAAGCAGAGGGAAAATTCTGACTGCTCCCCCACCCGCAATCAGTTCTTCCTTCTTCTGCATCCCTGAGCCATGTGGGTGCTCTGTTCTAGCTCTTGGCACTTGTGGTGAGCTGCACCCCCGTCTGCTTCCCCCTTGGAGCTGTGAGGTGCCTTTCAGGAGAAGCTGCTCACCTTTGTGTCTCGAACCCAGCACAGAGCCTGGAGCAGTAAGGGGGCTTGATTAATACTAATAGACTAAAAGTGATTGCACACGCCAAGAATTAACTACATAGGAGAAGAGCTAGGAAGGGAAATATACCCTGAGTTATTAAAGGAAACCCCTTCTCAGGATGACAAAGGATGGGTAACCTCAGATCTCTGGTCCCATGTCCCACTGTAAAGCAGGATCACGGTGGGGTGGGCCACTGCTCCGAGTGACTGTGACATTTTGATATGCTTTTAATGATGAAGTGACCAAGAACAAATGAAACCCAGCATTTGCTGAAAGCTCATCTGGCAATGTTCCCTCAGCAGCCCTGTCCAGGAAGCATACCTGCTGCGTCCTGATCTTGGCCTTTCTCCTCGGGCTCTCGGCTTTAGAAGTGCTAGCCTTTCACCCTCTCTTCCATGTCGTATTTTTGAAATCTCTTGTTTATCCTCTGGAGAACGAGTCTCCGTAAGTTTTAAAGGTGATCTGGGAGTTTCAAATCCATCTGAATTTTAGTAAAATTTCCTAAAGTGACAGCGGCAAACGGAGATTTAGAGAAAAACTATTTTCTAAACACTGGGTGTGCCTACACGGGTATTAGAGAGGGTGAACATGTCCCCACCTTGACTCACTCTAAACTCTGCACAGTTGTTTACAGGCAGCTATGGAGCTGAAACACGGTGATGGAAAGTTTGGACACAGATCCTTCCACATGTAAATAGTGCTCACTCATAGCGGGAAAAAAAAAAAAAGAACTATAAACAAGAGATAACCTTTTTCTAATTTGTATCACAGAGTATCAAATGTGAGGGTAAACTGCTTCAACTTCTATTCATGTCGATTGACAAAATAAAATACATTGTTCTTCTGTTTGTTTGTTTTGAGACACGGTCTCCTTCTGTCACTCAGGCTGGAGTACAGTGACCCAGTCGCCACTCACTGCACCCTCCAACTCCTGAGCTCAAGTGACCCCCCCATCTTGGCCTCCCAACATGCTGAGACTATAGGCATGAGCCACTGCGCCCGGCCCATTGTTTATTTCTTATATTTTAGAGCTATATTCCCTTTTCCACTTCTTGCATGACCTAATACTTTATAGTCTCTAAAGTGCTTCAGTCTATCAAATTAGCAATGGAAAAAAACTTGAATTTACAACCAAACTGGCAGTTCAAATATACTAGTTATAGGAAAACACTTCAGGCTGAGCATGATGACTCACGCCTGTAATCCCAGCACTTTGGGAGGCCAGGGCGTGAGGATCACTTGAGCTCAGGAGTTCGAAACCAGCCTGGGCAACATGGTGAAACCCCATCACTACTAAAAATACAAAACATTAGCCAGACGTGTTGCTGTGCACCTGTAGTCCCAGCTACTTGGGAGGCTGAGGTGGGAGGACCGCTTGAGCCTGGGAGGCAGAGGTTGCAGTGAGCTGAGATTGCACACCACTGTACTCTAGCCTGGGCGACAGAGTGAGACCCTAAAAAAAAGAAGAGAAAGAAGAGAAGAGAGAAGAGATGAGAGAGAAGAAGAGAGGAGAGAGGAAAGAGGAGAGAGGAGAGGAGAGAAGAGAGGAGAGAGGAGGGGAGCGGAGGGGAGGGGACGGGAGGGGAGAGGAGAGGAGAGGAGAGGAGAGAGGAGAGGAGAGAAGGAAAACAAACTTCAGAGCTTTTTATTACAGACAACTAAAAGGCCCAGGTGATTAAATGTTTCACAGATGCCTAAATTTTACTCTATTCCAAGGCTTTTAAAGGACTGTTAGAGAAAAGTACAACAATAAGAAGGTGCAAAATAGCATACAACAAAACATGCCCTTTTCCAAGAAAATGCTGTTTTAGAGTCTCATACCCTTCTTGTACAGTAGCCTGTTTCAATCAACCAGGAAACACCAAAAAGAAACCTTACAGATCAAATTTCGATTCAGAATGGGAGTAACAATCTTAGGAGTCAAAGGCCCTCTGGCACTGCCTGGGAGCACGGTGGTCAGTGGTGAAGCCTGAGGTGCTGTCAAGGTACTGGGCTTCAACTAAATCAGAATCATAAGCAAAACTAACACCTGAAGAAAATACAAACTCCTGTAACCTTTGTTCCTTCTGTTAGGGAGGATTATGCTTTTGGTAACAGGAAATGGTGACAAAATTCCAAATGGGAGTAATTTATATTCTGGGAAAAAAAAACCGAATTCTATGAAAATGGTAAGCCAGAAGGCAAGCCAGAAAAAAAAATCACACAATAATCCAGGCTGGATCTTCTCTGAAGGGGATGTTCTTTGGGAGACCCTCTGCCCCTGCTCTCCTTAGCTCTGCACCTTCCAGCAAGTGCTAGGAGGCCCGACCATCCTGAAAGGAACTAGCCCTAATCCACACCTCTCCCAGAGGCAGCCCAAACCTTTTCTCTGCATTGTTTTGTCTTATGGCTTTGTGGAATTCTTAAAGCTGAAATCATTTCACACATGAGGAACTGACACAGAACATTTAAGTAACTGGTGCCAGGCCACGCAGCTCATCTGAGTAAATGCTAAAACTGAAACTCACTTCTTTTGACTTTCTAGTCTCTCCATTTACACTACCACCGCCTAAAAATCAAGTCTGCTTTGCAACTTTTAATGTCATTTATATTTTCCACAAGAATTTCTGGAAAGGAAAGCGATAAACAGAAGGAAATTGCAATTCCTATCTGGAACATTAAAGTACAGATTTTGCTTTCTTTTAGAAAAAAAAAAAATGGCACTAGCAACATCTTTCTAGGTTGCAGCAAATGTAAAAATTATCTGAGGAAAGGAATCCCAAAGGAGTGTTAGCTAGGCTGCCTCAGTTCAAATCTCAGAGGCGCCACTTCTGTTTTTGTTTGTTTTTTTGAGACAGAGTCTCCTCTGTTGCCCAGGCTGGAGTGCAGTGGCGCGATCTCGGCTCACTGCAAGCTCCACCTCCCAGGTTCAAATGACTCTCCCACCTCAGCCTCCCGAGTAGCTGGGATTACAGGCACCTGCCATCATGCCTGGCAAATTTTTGTGAAGATGGGGTTTCACCATGTTGGCCAGGCTGGTCTTGAACTCTTGACCTCAGGAGATCCACCCACCTCGGCCTCCCAAGGTGCTGGGATTACAGGCGTGACCCACTGCTCTCAGCCTCAGAAGTACCACTTCTAGGACTAGTACCTTTCTCTATCTCAGTTTCCTGATCTATACTGTGGTGGCAATAGTAACAGGACCAACTTCAGTGGGTTACTTGGAGAATTAGATGAGTTTTTTGGGTAGGCCAAGGCAGGCGGATCACTTGAGGTCGGGAGTTCAAGACCAACTTGGCCAACATAGTGAAACCCCGTCTCCACTAAAAATACAAAAATTAGCCAGGCATGGTGGCATGCACCTGTAATCCCAACTATTCGGGAGGCTGAGGCAGAAGAATCTCTTGAACCTGGGAGGCGGAGGCTGCAGTGAGCCGAGATCATGCCACTGCACTCCAGCCTGGGTGACAGAGCAAGACTCCATCTCAGAAAAAAAAAAAAGTCTAGGAGTTCCAAAAACACAAAGTGTTGGAGTTTTAGAAACACTAACAAGAGGCTCTGAAACTTTAAGGTAAAGAACAATAAAAGGAAAAGCAATGACATTCAATAATGCAAACACATCATTGTCCAGATCTGGCGCTTGCACAGTAATTCCCAGTAATTCTCATCTAACTAGGAGAATGTAGTATATCCCAGCCCCTCCCCCTCCAGCATCCTCTTCATAAATCAGGCAAAATGCCTGATTAAAACAGATGGCTGTTAAATCAGATGCCCTGCAGCTCTGAAGGCTGAAGCATCCTACTCAGAACACCAGGGGAAACAGGATCTTAAGAAATATGCCAGAACAGGTTCTCCATGGAGAACATTCTCTCCTCACTCATTATAATATGATATCTTCAGGCTGCCAGTGAGAGAAACCCGGAGAGAAAGACCACTAGGAAAATAGCAATCAGATTTTTTGGCAAGGAAAGAACGGGCTGTGGGCTTATCTTCTTGAAATAAGCTAAGCACAGGATATAAGAGAAGGGGCAGAGGGGTGGCCACTTGAAAGGGGACAACAAGAGCTTACGGCCCCTCTATTATTCCTTCACCGCAAAGAATTAAAATTAACTTTGAAAATAATTGTTCATTGGCATGTGCATCTTTCTCCCCTTCATCTATGCCGTGGGTGTTCTCTACTCCTCATACCCAGGTCTGCTGGGAATAACCAAGCTCACTAGACCCATGGCAGTCTCAGTGGAGCCCTCATTTCATTCACCTGTGTTAACTCCCTCTTCTACTTTTTTCTAAAGCATAATCTTTATCACACCATTCATCAGCTTAAACTTTGTTTTAATGGCCTCAAAACGCCTAAGTGGTTAAAAAGAAAAAAGCCTTCCACAAAATGACCCCCAAATCAAATTCTATCTTTGTCTCCACAAGGCTTCTCCATGCAACCTACACACCAGGGTTTTCTTGCCTTCTAGTCTGCGTTCATGCCATTTCATTCCCCTGCCTGCAACCTCCGTAACCTCCTCTCCCCCATCCAAACTCCTAATTCTGTCTTATTCTTTTAGCCTAAATCACTATCTCCTCTTCAATGAATTTTTTTCTTTACATCCCATAAATTCTTTCTATCTACAGTCCCGCAGACTCACCTGAAATTAGCCATCCTCATTCCTGTATTCCTATAATGCTTTTTGATACTACTTACAGGGTCTTTTATTAAATTGTATTATAATACTTATCTCCCCAAACAGACCATAAGCTCATTTAGGGAAAATATGGGCTTTTTATTCATAGATGCCGACACCCTCTACGTGCTTAATATGTTTGTGGCAATTTCTACGGTAATCGTTCATGCCTTTTCTATAGTCTCTGCCTAACTCATGAACCAAAAGACAGGTAAAACCGCAATCCCACCCACCCCAGTCACTTTAAAACCGACTATCTAAGAAGAGAGATAATAAATAATCAGATTTCAAAACAAAATATAAACCTTTTTTTCATTCAATGGAGTTTCTGCTGTGTACAAAGCCTAACAAGGATTAAACACACGTGCACACAAATGCACATATAGGTGTGAGCCTCAAGTAGCAGGGACAGCACGTACGTGATAAACCATAAGGCAGCAAATGTGCATAATACGGGCTAAGCAGGGGTACAGATGATAACAGCTCTGAGATTCTTTGTGGATTGTGATGGTCAGGAAGGTCTTCCCAGGGAAACTAGGATTTGGAGAACTGTGACCTTTCAAATCAGTGCAAAAGAAAGAAAAGCATTTCAGATTTGCTAGGTAAGAATGGAGGAGAGAAAGAAAATATCATGAGAAGAGACTTAAAAGTCAAGAAATGCCAAGTTTTGTTGGGAAGATTATAAAACAACTGGTTTTGCTGGGATGGATAAGTTAAGTGGTAATGGGACATATTGCTAGAGGAGTGGTTAAGGAAAATGCAAGCTGAGAGGTTTGGGTTTGATCTTACTTTAGGATCAATCCTCCTTGGATTTGGATCGTTATCTACAAGGACTATATTTACATAAAAAGAGTCCATTTGACTGGGCGCAGTGGCTCATGTCTGTAATCCCAGCACTTCGGGAGGCAGAGGTGCATGGATCACTTGAGGTCAGGAGTTTGAGACCAGTCTGGCCAACATGGTGAAACCCCATCTCTACTAAAAATACAAAAATTAGCCAGGCGTGGTGGTGGGCACCTGTAATCCCAGCTACTCAGGAGGCTGAGGCAGGAGAATCACTTGAAACCAGGAGGTGGAGGTCGCAGTGAGCCGAGACTGTGCCACTACATTCCAGCCTGTGTGACAGAGTAAGACCCCATTTCATAAATAAATAAAAAAATAGTCCATTTATAGATCACTTGTCATAATCTGTACCTGTTTGCATACTGATTACTCTTCTTTTAGTTTTTTTTAATCCACAGTAGGATTTGTAGAATAACATTCCTAGAGATTGCTCCGAAAGGGGTTGAGGTAGGCATTCAGGAGTTAAGTAAGTCTGGAAAATGATAACTCTTTTATCTCCCTTCTGGAGAATAACAGTGCATATTAGGATAGTGAAGGCACTGAGAAGTCCTGCAGTAAAGAGCCTCATTTACCCCTGTAGTTCCTCATACTTCAAAACTTTTTTTTGAAAACCTACTTTGGGAAATGCAGAACTCTAGGCAATACAGACTATTTAAAAAAAAATAACATTCACATATTTTAAAGTGTGGACCACAGAGTTAAAATGAAGGCGGTAACACAGATGGAGCTGGAGCTGGAAAATGAAGAGAAATGAAGGTGCTAAGAGGTCTGAACATTCTGTTTCGAATTAAAGTCAACCAGACACTCTTTCACAAACTGCCAGAGCTCGGTGGTTCTGTGAACACCTCTCAAAAACATTTCCTCCAAGTTCAGATACGGTTGTGTAAATCCCTGGGTAAGAGCAAACAAAAAAAATTAAAAGAAGAAGTATCTGTATGAAAACAGGTAGAGATGATTACAAGCAATCTAGAAATGGACTCTTTTCTATGTAACTATGTATCCTTGTAGATAATAATCCAAAATCAAAGCCATGTGTGGTTTAGAACATTTATCTTTTAAACCAGATAAGACTGGTTCCTGCTTTGAGATCCCAGAATCCCAAAGAACCAGCCAATCGTCACACAATACTAATGGAAATGCTGTGAGTTCAAAGGGCAAAGTAATTAACATTAGTGTACAAAACAGGAGTGGATTTATGATTTTCAACACTTTGAATCTCCATTCATCCAGAGTCTTCATTCTACGCATATGGAAGTGCTTTACAAATGTTGTTTCTAATCCTTTCACACAGAGAAGACTTTCAGGCTCAGAAAATCCTGGAACTCTTTCAAGAGCCCATTTAGTAAATACTCCATAGCAGCTCTCTCAGCTGGCGTTTTCCAAGTGGCACCTCCAGAACTTGCATTCCTTGAGATGTCCATGGACGCGGCATACAAAAGAGCTCCTATGGCCTGGTGTGGGGGGCACGGTTCATAGGTTTCCTTACTGCAGAGCTTCTCAGGGGCTTTACAGCTTCCACACTGGGAGTCTGCGGTGCTGGGAAGCACTGTGCTCCGTGTCCACGTCACTCACCCGGACCCCTTCTTTCCTGGGTCCTGTACGCCACAATGTGCTCAGATGACCTTGTGGCAGACACCAGGCTACCTGCTTCCTGCAGGAGTTGGCTTGTTTCTTAGGTCGGAAGATCCTGAGCTATGATGACATGAACAACCTAAACATCCCCAGTGAGATGAGTGGGCTTCTTGGGGTGGAAAAAGGAGTTCCACGACAAGCCTTAGGCCCTCCCAGTGTCTGTCACCGCCTCTCTGACCGGAAGTAACCACGCCTTCCTTGTAGGCCTCACGGGGTGGTAGCGATGGTCCAGGGAGGCCCTGTGTTTACAAGGAGACCGCACTGTCCAAGTCCTACAGGGCACTGTTAGAGGGGAGTAGGGGGCGATCCCTGCTTCTTCTGAGTTTCCTTGTTTTTTCTCAGAACACTAATTACCGTGGATCTTAAAACCCAATTTGCCCCCAAAGCCTGTATCGGGCCCTCAGGGTGTAAACCCTGCCGACTCTTGCAAGGCTTCCTCCTGCCACTCAAATGTGTCCCAGCCTCTCCCGCTCAGGGGCCTCCCATTGCTCCCTCCCGTGGGCAGCTCCTCCCTGGGTCTTCCCAATGTCACTTCTTCAGAAGGGCCTTCCCTGGCCACCCTTGTGGAGGCACCCTCTGACGGCTGTTCTCTGGCCCATTCGTGTGTTTTATTTTCCTCATAACACTTAACATTGGCCGGGTGCAGTAGCTCATGCCTGTAATCATAGCACTTTGGGAGGCCGAGGCAGGTGAATCACAAAGTTAAGAGTTCAAGATCAGCCTGGCCAACATGGTGAAATCCCATCTTTACTCAAAATACAAAAATTAGCCAGGCGTGGTGGCGGGCGCCCGTAATCCCAGCTACTTGGGAGGCTGAGGCAGGAGAGTCCTTGAACCAGGGAGGCGGAGGTTGCGGTGAGCCAAGATCACGCCACTGCACTCCAGCCCAGATGACAGAGCGAGACTCTGTCTCAAAAAAAAAAAAAAAAAAAAACCCACGTAACTTTATCTGAAATCATCTCATTCTCATATGATTTTGTTGTCTGGCTCCTGCCTCTGAAACATAAGCTCCCTGGGGACAAGAGCTCTGTGGTCTAGTGCCTGGAACCTAGGAAACTCTCACAAAGTAGCTGTTGAGTGTTAGAAGTTTAGGAAAATGGCTAAATTTGGTAAGAAGGGAAGGGGAAATAATGTGGGAGGGGAGGCATGAGGCTCCTGTGATCCTACAATGTTCTAGTTTTTACCTGGATGGTGGTTACATGGGGCTTTGCACTTTGCAGTCATCCACTGAGCCATAAATTAATATTTGGTTGTTGGTATGTTAGTGTTTAGATCATCATAAATATAGGAAAAAGGATAACTGCTACTATTTTTGAGGACCCACAACGAGCCCTGCGCTCTGCGAGGCACTTTACATATGTTGTCACATTGTGTCCTCCAAACATCCCTATCAGTAATCACCACAACCCATTTCACAGAGAAAGAAGCTGTGGCACCCAGGGACCAAGGGACTTGTTCATGGTCACACAGCTAAGATGCAAAACTGTGATCCCAAGCCAGTGGGTTCCAACTCCAAAATCCCCACGCTCTACTAAACCCTGCCTGAAAGTCACTTCTCACGTCAGAACTGGTATTTTAAGGGGCCCTTATCTCTCCCCTAGAGGCTATCACAGGCTAAGAGAGGCTGAAAGCACTCCGGCTCTGCCTCTTCTTGGGTGCCCATAAACACTACAGCGGAACAAACGTCACCACGGCGGCAAACACACCAGCAATGGTCAAACACAGACAGGGGCAGAAAGAGCCCCATCTGTCCCACTGCAGCAGGGTGAGGACCCCCCAAGGTAACGGGACAGCCCACTCCCACCTGGGGGTTTGGTTGAACCTCAGTGGTGGGGGCAGCTCCTTCCGAGATCTAAGGGGTCCTGTCTGCTCCTGAATGTGAAATCTGACCAGGTTCTGGTGTTTTTCTCCCTGCCAATTTGAACTTCTTTGGAAGAAACAGCACTTTTAGTTAGGAGAGATCTGGAGAGAAAGAAGTAGTGGGGAGAAAATGCATTTTGATAACTTTTTCCCCAACAACTACTTGCATGGTTGGATTAGTGTACTGTGACAACAACTGAAAAGGTTTTGTTTCTCCAAATGACGGGTCACCTTGGAGTGATTAGCATAGCCGCCAAAGCATAATCCCTTTGCAAACAACTAATGGTGGCACTGACAAGTTTCTACAGGAAGATGCTTGGCAGGCGAGCACTGTGGGAAAGGCCCTGTCTTCCACCTACAGAAACTCGGATGGAAATGGAATCGTTTGCTTTTCCTTCCATGTGTCTGAGAGATTCCTCCAGTGTCTATGGGGTTTTTCATAAAGGTGTCAGGTCCTATTAGAAATTTGATGACAGCCACACATTATCAAATAAATAAAAAGAACGCCCTTTTGTCTTACCTTTGAAGTTTCCTTAAGTTACTCTGAATAGCACCTCCCTCTGCCACATTTCCTGTTTCTCAAATAATGAGCTACTTTCTAATTAGCATATCACAAATATTCCTGATTTTCTTTACAAGTCCTGATACACTTTTAAATGTTTCTTTTAAAGCACATCAGGATTTTTCACACTCTATAAAGAGGCAGGGGAATTCAAGCAACGCGTCAACTCAATTCTCCAATTTTTTCTTCTTTTTCTTTTTCTTTTTCTTTTTTGTTTGTTTGTTTGTTTTGTTTTGTTTTGAGCCAGCTGGCAGCATGGAATAGTGGGAAGGTCACAGCACTGAAAGCCAGAAGTCCTGGATTTGGGTTTTGGCTGGGTCACTAATTAGCTATGTCATTTTAGGCAAATTGCTTCACCTTTGAGGGCCCCGTTTCCTTTTCTGTGTAATGATGAGGCTGGCCCCAGTGAGAAAGTCCCTCACAGTGTAAAGCACTGTGTTCTATTTGTGAAGCTGAAATAATTCCTCGTCTCCCTTTTCAAAAACTGGAACAAGTTATTTTCTTTGATTTAAACATTCACAGTGAACTACATCCTAAATAGGTAGACATCGGTAAAAAAAAGAATATGATTTTAAAGGGATACAGATATTAAACTGCAGAATTATATATTATCTTTAAATAGCACAGAGACTTTTTGACTAGTTTTAATATATTGACAAATATATACACACGCACACATTCCAATCTGCCAGTAAATTCTGTCAGTAAATATCTGATCTAATCTAATCTGTCAGTAAACATAACTGACATGAACAAATCCTAATATAAAGAATATTGTGACAAGGAAAATAAAGTCCTAGGTATCAAAAGTCTTTCCAGTCTTTGGTATAGTAGAAAAAGAAAACATTCAGTTCAGTAAGATCATTTGGATCACCCCACTGACGTGTGGTTTTCAGGATTTGACTTGTGGTATCAAAATCATAAAAATACAGAAATTTATCTCGGTTTCAGTGACGAGTTCCCTGCATGCAAGGGTCATGCTGGCCTTCTGTGCATCACCATTTACATTGTGTCACCAAAACTGTCCAGTGGGTGAGTGCAGATGGTTCTGTAAGCCTGTTCATGCCCTGGCCCCACCGCCTCTGTCATGCCAAGCCACACCAACACCCACCAGCTGGCCCCTGCCCTTCCCAGGCTGCCCACCGCCCCCAGTCCCCCCTGCCACCCCTGAAATGCCCGCTGTCATCCTCTTCGATCACTGCCAGCTGAGCTCCATAAGTGCCTGTCACAGGGCAAGACCAGCTCCAATGTCACCCAGATGGACACCCTTTCTTGACCTCGCCCTATTGCATTTGTCTGTTTCCATGGCTGTATCCACCCTACCGCAGGAGGAGCTGGAGTTCAGAGGCACTTTGGTCACCTCTTCAGTCCCAAGACCTGGCAGCACATGACACCCTGAAACACTGGGGAGAGGGAGAGAGAGAATGGGCTGCAGCAGGAGTGCGGCCATGAAGAAGGCACCCCGGGATCCCAGGAACTGCCCCTCCTGATCCCAAGGTGTAGCCTGTGACAGCTACCAAGCTTGGACCAAATAATAGATCTCATTCAGAGGAGAGAAAGCATCCTGAAGAGTGAGAAAGGCACAAAACCATTCCCATAGAAGAATGTGGGGCGGGGTGGCGGAGGGACAGAGGAGCTGCCTATGCTTTTCAGCAGAAGAGCAGCAAGAACAATCAAGTGTGAGGATGACTTAGGGGCGGTGTGTACAATACACTGAAATGACATAGAGATTAAGGGGCCAATTGCTTCCAAAAATTATGCAGCCATGACAATTTATCATATTTCTAGATATGGAAAAGCAATCATAGAAGCTAAGTATAAAGAAGTCGACTACAAAACAATACAGACAACATAATCATTATTTGTAAGACATTTTTCACATATGTATAGATGAGGATATTTCAATAGATACATGGGAAAAAGTCTAGAGGGGTAACTATCAAAGCATCAATAGGGACATTATCTGAATGGTGAAATGTGTGGTTTTCCCGTCCCTCCCTTCCTTCCTTCCTTCTTTCTCTTTCTCTATATGTTCTAATTATTTTCCAACATGAACATGAACCACTTGGGTAATGTTTTAAAATCTCTGAGGAAGTAAATACCCCATCTATAAATATGAAACAGCGTGGGAATGAGGCAGGGAGGCTCTGGCCGCAGGCAGAGGCAACAGGAATGGAAAGTTGGAAGCAGAGCTGAGTGCAACGACAGCAGAAGAGCTGCCGGGTGGGTGGCTGAAGCGGTAAGGATCTGAAGGAAACTAGAGCTGTAGTGGGACTCCCAGGCTTGCAGCCAGCATAAGGTGGGAGACGCGGGTCACAGTGTCAGGAACGGGCCAGCAGCAGGGCACTTAGCTTGGAGGAACAGATTATGGGTTTCCCTGTGGACCTGCTTTGTCTGAAGTGTGGACAGGTCATCCGGGGGCTGAGGGGAAGTGAGGGCTTAGGGATAGGGCTGTGCACTGAGGTCAGGCATGGTGCCCCCCTGAGGTCCCCCAGGGAGCCTGCACTTCCCCAGGGGCTGTCCTTCCGGCTGTGCTGGGGAGGCCTGTTTACTGCCCCCTTCCTTGTTGTGGACTCCAGGAGGCAGGGACCCAGTTTTTGGCCTCATCCTTCTACTCCAATGCCTGGATCAGTTCCTGGGGTATAAAAGGCACTCAACAAATGTTTGAGAAGTGAATGACTGACTCCTGTAGGGAGACAGGAGTGGATGAATTATCATTATCCCAGGGAGAGAGCGGGGGGATGGGCAGGACTGAATCCTGGGGATATCAGGATTCTCCCTCAGAGGCATGGGAGGGAGTTGTGCCACCAACAGCGTCAATGCAAACAAGGACAGAGCAGCTTTCCAGAAACCAAGGCAGGGGACTGCAAAGCAGACAAGGACACCAGCAGCACTGGGGCCGAGCCGAAGGAGGAGGCAGGGCTGGGGGAAGCTTCCTCCATTCCCCAGCTGCCCGGGATTCAGGAGGTGGGAAGGACGCCAGAGGTAAGGGGTAAGAAGATAAAAGGAATGGAAGCAGAACATCTTTTAAGTTACGTGGTGAAGAGGTAAAACAAGTAGACTAAGAAGCTGAATCGGGCAGAACGTCAAATTCAGAGATGACCTGCACATGTCTGCATGTGGGAGGCTGGGAATCCAGGCAGCGGTGGCACCGCCTTCAATGGGATAACCAGTGCTGCGGGATGACCAGTCCTGTGGGACGACCAGTCCTACGAGGCAACCAGTCCTGTGGGTTAATCAGTCCTGTGGATTAACCAGTCCTGTGGGATGACCAGTCCTGCAGGATAACCAATCCTGCGGGATAACCAGTCCTGTGGGATGACCAGTCCTGTGGGATAACCAGTCCTGCAAGAGGACCAGTCCTGTGGGACGACCAGTCCTACGAGGCAACCAGTCCTGCGGGATGACCAGTCCTGAGGGATGACCAGTCCTACGAGGCAACCAGTCCTGTGGGTTAACCAGTCCTGTGGGATAACCAGTCCTGTGGGATGACCAGTCCTGCAGGATAACCAGTCCTGCGGGATAACCAGTCCTGTGGGATGACCAGTCCTGTGGGATAACCAGTCCTGCAAGATGACCAGTCCTGTGGGATGACCAGTCCTACGAGGCAACCAGTCCTGTGAGA
The DNA here is from genome assembly GCF_047675955.1 of Chlorocebus sabaeus. NCBI lineage: Eukaryota > Metazoa > Chordata > Mammalia > Primates > Cercopithecidae > Chlorocebus > Chlorocebus sabaeus. The sequence goes on along the minus strand of NC_132910.1, from coordinate 134,500,925 downwards.
TAACCAGTCCTGCGGGATGACCAGTCCTGTGGGACGACCAGTCCTACAAGGCAACCAGTCCTGTGGGTTAACCAGTCCTGTGGGATAACCAGTCCTGTGGGATGACCAGACCTGCAGGATAATCAGTCCTGCAGGATAACCGGTTCTGCGGGATGACCGGTCCTGTGGGATAACCAGTCCTGTGGGATAACCAGTCCTACAGGGCAACCAATCCTACCAGGCAGAAGGATTACCCTAGAGAAGGGAGAGGAAGGCTCGTTTGATCTTCCTGTCCTCCAAACCCCTCCAGACCCCCTCCCAGCCTCTACCACACGATTTAGCTCTAATTATCCACTCATCTCCCTCCCTGCTGCTTCACACGTCCTCTCTCCTCAGTCAGATGCCACAGACCACATCTCCAAGACTTTCCAAAGTAAATTCTCAATAAGACTTGGTAGCTGACTGTTTTGATCCCATAGGGTAAGTGTCAAAAAAAATAAAGCTATATACATTAATATATATGCACTATTAAACAGACACTACTGAAAAAAAACCCGATTTTTATCAAGTAGCACTTTCACATCTCCCTTCCCTTCTTCCATAACAACAAAACACCCCATTATTCTTGGGCAAGGGGGCTGTCATCCCCCGGGGTCCGAGACAGCTAACTGCAAAGTGATGTTCACATGAACCACCCTACCATTAGCTGCAGTCAGCCAGGGGCAGGTGGCTGAGAGCAGGGACGGCTTTTAGACAAGGCTTTGGAGGCAGATCCCTGAAATGCCCTTCAGTTTGGATGGAGACTGATGAGGGAAGGTGGAAATAACAGAATTAATTCCCACACCTGTCGAATACAAGGTTAGCAAGTAAGTTGAATCACACACCTTACTTTAAGCGTTTCATGCTGAAAACTACTCATCCAAGTGTTCACTTTGCAATTAATTGTGCGTATTTGCATCTCTTCTCCTAAAGGTGCTCTTCTGTTAGTGTAGCCCACACCATTTCTTTAATTAATGGTGCAGATTTTTTTAGTTCATAGGCTCATCTTGGGGGAGTAATGCCGGCATGTGTGAAAGGGGCCATGGGCCTTTCTGGACACTTGAGTCTTATTTGATAAATTATTGCTTCGATACATTAAATGGGCCCCAGTGTCCTAGAATCCTGTGACCAGCCTGTTTGAGACCCCAGGGTACGCACTTAGGATGTTTCTGAGGGGTCAATCCCTGCAGCAAGATGCTACCACCAGGCTGGAGTGAGACCTAGGCTGGAAGCAAACTCAGAGGAGGCTGACCAGGGCAGCTGCCAGCTTCAGCAAAGCCTGCCCTACTCCTGACCCAAACCAGAGCAGCTGCGCCCAGAGCATCCTCCGAATGTGCACCACAGGCAGACGATTCCTATCAAAGTAGCATCACAAGGCAGCCAAAATGCCACATGTCACTTCAAAAGGAAGCCAGGATGGAAGTGAAGGGCCTGCACTTGCCCCGCATTTGCACGCTTCCAGACAAATCATTAACATTCCTCAACACACCATTCCAACCATACCTTCCGCTGCATCAAATCTTCTCGCTTGCTCACGTGTGTTGTTGCAATAGAAGAAATCAACTATGCCTACTAAGCACTTTCTTTTCTTAAGCCTTAAGAGGCTTACATATACATTTTTAAAAGTATACTATAAACATGTTCATAATAAACTTCACAAAAGATTTTCCCACACTGAGGATATTTTCAAAACGTGTGCCAAATAGACGACCATTCGTTTTTCTTCCATAACAAGCTTGGATTTCCAAGCTACCCCTGTCATAAGTTACACTTTCCAGGAAAAAGAAGTGAGCGTGTGGAAATGCTATGAATGATTCTAGGACACTGGGGTGCATTTAGTGCACTGAAGCAATAATTTATCAAACAGGACCCAAGTGTCCAGAAAGGCCCACGGCCCCTTTCACACATGCCGACATTACTCCCCCAGGACGAGCCTACGAACGACAAGAATCTGCACCATTAGTTTAAAAAAACGGCATGGGATGCCCTAACAGAAGAGCACCCTTCAGGAGAAGAGACACAAATACGCACAATTAAATTTCAAAGTGAACACTTGGATGAGTAGCTTTCAGAATTAAACACTCACAGTAATGCATGTGATTTAACTTACTTGCTAACCTCATATTCGACAGGTGTGGGAATTAATTCTGTTATTTGCACCTTCCCTGATTTTAATTTGGCCAAATGCTCTGTGTTACATCATTCTGTGAATCTTAGGTTACCAAAGAAAAATATTGGGGTGAAGAGTTTCTTGTTTAAACATTAAGATTCAGGGGTTGCAGAGAATGAACAAATCTATCTATGGAACATTTCATATTCAGGAGACTAGTCTAAGTATCAAAGATCCAAGATTTTAATGTTGCCAAACTAGCTAAGAATTGACAAATATTATACTAAATTCATATGCATGTTAAAAAACATTCCCTGTTTATAAGCAATCTTCCATATGTGTTGGATAGAAAAGCACTAACTGATAACTGGCTGACTTCTCCAATCTGTCATTAATTGTCATTTTTAAGTTGAAATGATTCCATTAAATTTTATTTTCAGTGCTCTATATCAAAACCATTTATGAGAAAGTTTCTATTTCTCCACGGGATGTCAAATAATTTACCTAACAGTCCCATTTACATAGGATGTGACTCTATTTTTACATAAACATTTTAGATAAATGGGCCTCTCTTATTCACCACTTGTTATTTTAAAACACTTTTACTTTTTATAAAAAATAATAAACTAACCATCCCCCCTCCCCCCTACTATGAACCTAGTTTTTCAAGGGCTAGAGTTTAGGAGTTCAGGTCTAATATCTCTGAACAAATATAAGCCCTGATTAAAACACACACACACACACAAAGACATGATGTGAAACTTGCGTGTTTTATGTTTAGTCTCTCTCTATGAGTCTCAGCTGTAGGGAATCTAACCATTGGCCCAAGTTACAATGTCAAATAAACACTGGGCGAAAACTTCTGCTGATATTTAATGCAGGTTCATCGAAAATACCTTCTCAAGAATAATAGAAAAGTCCAAGCTAAGTGATCTATGGCAGTGATGAACCAATTCATTATTCAAGACACTTATATGTGTTTCGTGATGACCTTTCCACAAGTTTCAGGAAAGAACACAAAACCCACCACAAAAAACCAATCTGGAATCAGAGAGCAATTTACAGAGAATTCTACATTTACAGAGAAATCATGGAAGTATGAAGTCTTGGTATAGTAAAGGTTTGAAACAATGGGATATCCCACATGAGACATGCAAGTAATCCCTCCAAATAAATCTGATGTTTCAGATTATAGACAAATTCTAACATCGCCAGAACAGAATAGTCAGGTTTTATGAAGTATTGTATTTAAAAATTCAGACCAATTTCTGAGTTTCCTCCATCTAACAACACACCCCAGAGTTCAATATACTTACACTCCAGTCTGGGTCCTGGGTTTCTGGTTTTTGCCAGAGGTCTGTAAAATGTACAGATGGTAATAATCTGTGGCTTACTTCAAATCCTGACGACTGCTGCTTTTATTCTCTTGATTTCCTTTGGTGCCAAAGACGTCGTTCTAGTCCAGAGTTACCGCATGTTAAGTGCAACTGCTGTCAACATTTTATGACATTCACTATTCCGAGTTTCCTGATAGCTAACTCAAACATTAAAGATAGCTGTACTCTGTATATTTTTCAATCCTCTTTTTCTTTTTCCCTCCAAGGAAAGGTGTGGGATCTCCTTAAGCAGCCCAGAGATTTAAAGTTGTGTGTTTCCAGGCTGCATTAAAATAAATCCTAATGCAATTCATTTCTACCTTCAGACATTTCTTCCCTTCCCTGGTTGCTCTGGCAGTGTTAATTTTCCCACACTCTCCTGTAGTGGCGAACAACTTGTCTGGGCAAGTAAGATAACACTTGGGCAGGAGATTAAAAGCCCACATTGAAGTCATTAAGGACCGACGGGCCGGGCCTTGAATCCGCTCAGTGCAGTCTCCAAATGCCGTCACCTGACTTGAAATGCAAGGGGAAGGCCTGACAATGAAGACAATCTCCTTCCGGCATTTCCAGGACCTTGAGCCACCTGATTTTATAGAGGAGAACAGTCCTTCAACTTAGATGCCAGAACAAGAAGGAAATGCCTTACTGTGATTTCGTTTCACCTTGAAATATGGGATCTGGGAACCAGTGCTGAGGTCTAGAACTAGGGTGACCATAAGTCCCACTCTGCCCAGAAATGTCCTGTGTGCAATTATTCGTAATACTGCCTTTCCCTCCCCAAAGTGTCCCAGGTTCATCAGTAAATGACTTGCTTACCTTATCTGCAGCTTCAACCTCAGCTCTGGGAAATACTTTACATTTGTCATATAGGTTTGAAAAAGTAGTTGACAGCCACACCCTAAAATCACAAGTCTGAATAACAACTTGACCATTTTGACCACCAGGAACTTACAGCTTTCTACTCTCTACTACTTATGCTGATGCACCCTTACACCAACTTACAAAACCATTCATTTTATTAAATAGGTTTTAATTAATTTCCTCTTCCTTATTAACATAAATCTTAAAAGTCCCACCTCTAACTAAATACAGAAAAAAAGAACCTTCCATGGCTGAAGAGAATGCTGCTTCCAAGGTGCAGGGTGTGGTCAGATCGTTCAACCTAGAATTAACCTTGAGGTGAGTATGATAAGACAGCGTCATCCTTTGTCTCAACCTTTCTCCCATTTGCCACATGATGAAAGAACAGAGGAGAAGGTGGCAACATCATCTTCTTCTTTTTATTTTTTTTTTGAGACAGGGTCTTGCTCTGTCACCCAGGCTGGAGTGCAGTGGTGCGATATCAGCTCACTGCAACCTCCGCCTCCCGGGTTCAAGCAATTCTCCTGCCTCAGCCTCCCAAGTAGCTGGGATTACAACCACCAAGCCGGCTAATTTTTGTATTTTTAGTAGAGACGGGGTTTCACCATGTTGGACAGGTTGGTCTTAAACTCCTGACCTCAAGTGATCCACCTGCCTCAGCCTCCCAAAGTGCTGGGACTACACGTGTGAGCCACCACACCTGGCCCTTTTGACTTTTTTAAAAAAGAAATCTCATAAGTATCAATTACTATAAATGATCATCATAAAGAATAATAAGCACACATCCTTGTCTTAAGGATGGAAAAGATGGCATTCTCCAAAAAATTTTTTTTCTCCTTGAAGAATCTAAATAAGCTTTTTAAGCATTTAAGAAAACACAGGCTGGGTGTGGTGGCTCACACCTGTAATCCCAACACTTTGGGAGGCCGAGGTGGGCAGATCACCTGAGGACAGGAGTTCAAGACCAGCCTGGCCAACATGGTGAAACCTCGTCTCTACTAAAAATATAAAAATACAAAAAATTAGCCGGGCGTGGTGGCCTGTAATCCCAGCTACTTGTGAGGCTGAGGCAGGAAGATTGCTTGAACCCAGGAGGTGGAGGTTGCAGTGAGCCAAGATCATGCCACTGCACTCCAGCCTGGGCAACAACAGTGAAACTCCGTCAAAAGAGAGAGAGAGAGAGAGAGAGAGAGAGAGAGAGAGAGAGGAAGGAAGGAAGGAAGGGAGGGAGGGAGGAAAAATGCAGCTATTTTGGAGAAACTGGTTATAGATGAAAAACATTAGGAAAGAAGAATCAACCAGAAATCTGAGGAATCTGGGAAAAAAGCAATGAAATAAAATGGAAATAAATACCACCCTTGGAGCAGCTTCTCCTTCGTGGCGCATACACAGAAACAATGTGCCGAACTCCCAGCACCCTCTCCCTTCGCAATCCCACTCCATCCTGATCCCGATGTGGACGGCTCCAGTCTTTATTTCTGGCTGTAGAGATCTCCCATGTCCTAGTCTCATATAATCAATCACTAACATCTCCTCCTAGATGCCCTATGTACTCACAGGCTCAGACCCAAGGCGTTTTAGCGTCAACAATTCTTACTCTTTCTGTATTCCATATTTTAGATAAAGCCAGCCAGCTAGGCTCACCCTTCAGCATTGTCTTCTTTCCAAGCCCTGTAAATGCTATCTCCAAAAGAGTTCTTGTATGTATCTCCTATGAAGCTACATCCTTTCTTCTCCCGCCCCAACAGGAAACTCCTGAACCATATATAGTAGGTTCAGGCTAATTTCCAATCCTCAGGATCAAGCCCATACTGAGGCAGGAGGCCTTTAACTTCAGCCCACTCTGGGGTCTTGCACCAAGTAGCAGTGGCTGATAGTTCCACCCTAAAGTCTCAATTTTAGTCAAAGAGTTCCTAATTCCCCAATTCCAGGCTGCCTCCAACCCTCAATAACAGGGCTCCACCTCAAGCCTTGTTCCCAAGCTCCGATTTTGGTAACTGCCCAGGAAATCGGGCTCCTCCTGGGCCTGGGACTCTTGCCAATATCCCCGCTTGGCCCTAAATTGTCCCTCTCCTGTCTCTAGTTTGATGCTTGGAATCTGCTAGCCCCTGCAAGACTGTGTTCATGCCCAGAGTTAACTAGTTATCTAAGGGCCTGGAGATTGCCACACCTGCTGTAAACTGCTTGCCAGCTCTAAATGTAACCTAACCTCCCATGAGGCAGGAGCCACAGCCAGAAACCAGGCACTCAGCAGAATTCTATTCCCTCCACCTGGGCCCCAACATGGACTTCGGGCTCCTGTTCCAGCATCTGACACACCACAGGCTTTAGCTTACTTTGGCTCAGAGTTGACACTTCTGGTTTTAACCCTATTACATGACTGTCTGTATGTTTTGTATTTCTAATCTTCACTTCTAACTCCTCAGTTCTCTAATAAAGATGACAGCTTGCTCCAATTTTGACATGGTTAGGACAAAGCAGGTACCTGGTACCCTTCCAAGCAGCCACCTCACACCCTTATCGGCCATGCCTCTTAGCTTCTATCTAGCCATCGTCCACTGCCCACCTAACAGTTATTCTTTCTTCCTGGCTTACAGAACCCTGCTCCTTTAATCTCTCGGAGGCCCTTCCCCAGCCCTGACAGAAGAATCACAGACTTGTCACGGTAATCTCTTCTTCTGGTCACTGATGGATATAAGAGTGAGCATGTGACTTATTGATAGCTGGGCCAGTCAATATTCCTCCATTTCCTACTCCTTTCTTCTCCTTCAATCTCTCTCCTCTCCAATTCTCCTTATACCAAAGGTAATAAGGTAGCATTCTGCACTTAGCTCACACATATGTTTTCTTTTATATACACACTATTTGTAAGGCACACGTGCACACAGTGACATCAGCGAAAATCGTGGAGTAGGGAATTCCAAGGGCCCGTTCCTCCACAGAAACAGCTAATAAATGGACAAAAACTGTCAAAATCAACTTAATCTGAACTCTGGAACCGGTCAAAGGTTTACAGCGGCCAGGTGAACACAAAAGAAAAAGGCAGCTGAATTTCAGTAGGAGAGATTTATGGCATTTTAACCTACCCTGGCCCCATGCTCCTCCTATCCAGTTCGATTGTGGTCTTGAAGACAGCAACCCACTTTCCTGCTGACAGTTCCTAGTGCTGGAAGGAGAGCAGACCTTGCTTTCAAATAATTGTGTTTCTTTTAACCTGTCTGGTGTCTCTGAAGGACTGATATAAAGGGCTATAAGTTCTGAATTATTTTTGCAAATTCAGAACTTTCCCTGGGTGGTGAAGTGACTACCCAACAAACATTTGTCATTCATTAAAAGCACCTGACTTAGTTGCTAACACCTGGAGCAAAGAAATACAAATTGGGGCAAACAACAGATAGCAAAAAAACCTAAAAGGAAAGCTTAGGGAGTGACATACTTTTCCAAATAAGGACTTTGAAAAGTTCCCATGTATTCCTGGGATTCTAAAAGCCCATACACATGCTAAAGGTAGAGCACATGCTCAGAATAGACCTGAGATGGCCCTAAGCTCTCACTTCTGCCTGACTTTCAGGCTCTGCACAAGCAGGAAGTGAAGGCTAAGGCAGAGTTGGGAATTGTATGACTGAGTGTTGAAGGCATAACCTAATACACACAGCACATTGGCTCTCTGATTTTTTTTTCTTTTTTTGTTCCAGATGTTTGAGGGAATCTTTGTCAAATTGCTAAGCTAATCAAACATATGCTTCCGTGGACATACATGACAAAGAATGCAGAACTTAACAAAATTAGTTTTTAAAAGTCACTAAACAAAGAAATAGCAACCACAATAAGCAGGTGCAACAAGTCCTGAGAATCAGAAAGAATCTGACTACCTGAGCTGTCACATTACAATATTCAAAACTCAGTTTCAAAAAAAAATTACAACGCATGCAAGAAAGTATGACCCATACACTGGAAAAAAAGAAAAGGTATGAACAGAAACTGTCTCTGAGGAAGCTACTGAACTTACTAGGCAAAGATTTTAAATTGACTATTTTAAATACGTTGAAATGCTTTAAGAAAAAAATATATAAGCAACTAAAGAAAATCATGAGAATGATGTCTCACAAAATAGAGAATATCAGTAAACAGGAAGAAATTACAAAAAGAAACCATAAAGAAATTCTGGAGTTGAAAAGTATAATAAGCAAACTTCAGTGTATAATAGGAGATTTGAAAAGACAGAAGAAAGAATCAGCAAACTTGAAGATAGGTCAATTGAGATTACCCAATCTGAAGAACAAAAATTAAAACATGAAGAAAAATGAACAGAACCAAAGAGACCTGTGGGACACCACCAAGCACACCAACATGTGCATAAAGGAGTTCCAAAAAGGGAGGAGAGAGAAAAAGGGGCAAAACAATATTTGAAGCAATAATGGCCAAGCATGAATCTACACATTCAACAAACTCAACAAACTCCAAGCGTGATAAATTCACACAAGTCTCCAACAAGATACATTATAATCTAACTGTCAAAATATAAAAAGAGAATCCTGGAAGGAACAGGAGAAAACAGCCTTGTCACAAGGTATACACAGTAAGATTAACAGTTAATTTCTCATCAGAAATCATGGAGGCCAGAAGGCAACAGGATGACATGCAAAGTGCTGAAAGAAAACAAACTGTCAGTTAAGAATTCTATATTCAGCAAACTATCTTTCAAAAATGAAGACGAAATTAAGGCATTCCAAGATAAACAAAAACTCAAGAGGGCTTGTCACCAGTAGACCTGCCCTACAAAAAATGCTTCAGGTTGAAATGAAAAAATACTAGACAATAATTCAATATGCATGAAGAAATAACACTGTTAAGTACATATAAGTGCTTATAAGTACATATAAGTACACTACATAAGTACATACAAAAATCAGTATTAAAGTATATTTGACTATTAACTCCTTTTTCTGTAAGATTTAAAAGATAACCACATAATAGTTACAAATCTATGTCAATAGGAACATATTATATAAAGATGTAATTTATATCAATAAAGCACATAAGCAGAGGAGAACTGTAAATCTGCAGCAGAATAACAGATCGCATTCCCAAAGCATTGAATGGTGGATGGTCCCCTAGAGAAAACTTCTCTTTTTGCTGCATCCTCCACACATCACTTCTCTATTATCTTCTCTGCCTTTACAGGTATGTGAGTTTGCAACTCCCTTGTTCAAAACTGCTGCCAGATTAGCACACTTCTGCTTAGAAAACTCAAATGGCTCTCCACTTCCAGCAAAAAAAATTCAAGCTTTATGGCCTGGCATCAAAGACCTGGAAGATATGTTTCTTTTCCATCTTTTTGGCCTCATCTCTAATAATTCCATGCGGTATATTCTATCTTCAAGGTAAATTGAACCACTGACCGTTCCTATTTCCATTCTTCCCATGCCATATCCCGCTTGGCTTAAGCTTTTCTGAAGCTTTTCCAGCTCTGGATGGAATGATCTTCCCCTGCCCTGAAAGTGCACAGTCCATCCATCCCTATCCCTAGTCCTTATTCCCTTTATCCATCCCCTACCCAGAACCATCTCCCCCTCTTCTGGACTCCTCTACCACTTTAGCTACACTTCTGTGATCGTATGTATTACTGCCTATTTTGTACTTACCTATGGTGGACATTTCTTATCTCTCCTTTGTAAACTATTATAGAGCCATCTCCATGGTTTGGAAAGGTCACCTGATTGTGAATCTAAGGAACTGTGCTGCAGGCAGCCTTGGGGAGACTATTATGTCTTCTATGTTTTAGTTTCATCATGAATAAAATGGAACAAACATCTGCTTCATGAGATTCTTATGAGAACATAGTGATGTTATTTGTAATCTGTAAAGCACTAGGCACATGTGAAATAACGTTTTAGCCTTGGGGTCAGAGTCCATGTTTTAGTCAACTTTATACGTCTAACAAAATACTCAAGACACAGTAGGTGAGGTGCTCAATACATTTTTGTAAAATGAATGAACATGCTAACTCCTTGGTGAGATGAAGCTGAATCATTTAAACCAATCTACAGGCATTTTCATTAATAGAGTCCCATCTACAGTCTCTCCCAGAGGTAAATAATGAAAGAATTTTTTAAATAATTGCAATTAAATGACTCACCTTGAGTTTTAACACAATCAATGGCTTATTTTACTACTAACATGACTTTTTTGATATCCCCGAGGTAAAAATTTTCTGAACTCAGGGCTATTTTTTCACAATTCACACAATTTGACAACCAAATTGTCAAAAGTAAGAGAAAAAGAGGTGACTCCATTTAGTAAAGCAAAACGATACCCTGTTTTTATTTTTTAAAATATTTTTAATATAAAAGGATTAAGTGAGTAAAACTGATAATGTTATAGTAAAATAAATCAGTGCTCACTATGGTTTCACCCAGCTACAAATGTCAGGCAACCTAAAGAGAGAAATGAGCTCTCAGGTTTGTTTTTCTAGGAAAACAATTGTTGCTTTCCTGAAGACATTTCTCAGTACCAAAATATTCAACTGCACCATGGGAATTCTCCAAGACAGTGTTAAGGGCTGGAGGAAAAACATGGCTGCCATCATCACATTCTACTTGCGACGGGGTGTCCGTTTTCCAGAGACTTACATTCCGGAATACCAACAAATACAAACTCATTAAATTGAAAAATAATTTTGGTTTTTTAAAAAAACAGTTATTAGATTGTTTTTAAAAAGATCAGAAATTCGGATTGGGTAGAAGAACCCTGGGTATAGATGCAATTAAAGAAGTAAACATTAAAAAAAAAGTAAACATAATTTCTTCTGAGAATTTTACACCTACACTACATAAACTATGATTTATATATAAAAAATTAAGTAAGTAAAAGCAAAAGTACAGAATTCTGGGTCAACTATAATCACAATTATTATAAGATACAGTGACATATGAAGAAAAGAATATGGATTATGGAATTAAAGACAAGTTTCTCATCCTTTTGAAATGTTCTTTCATGTTATTACCTTTATAATAACTAAAACTCAAAGAAGAAAAAAAAAGCCGAGAGTTATTTTTTTTTTGCTAAAATCAGAAAAAATCAAAACAATATTTCATCATATGTGCAAATTATATGGAATTCAAATTTTGGCATGCACAGAGCTTTACTGGAACACAGCCACGCTCATGCGATTTCCATAATGTCCCTGGCTGCTTTCGTGCCATGGCAGCAGAGCTGAGTAGTGGTGACAGAGACCATATGGCCACAGAGCCGAAAGTATACACTATCTAGCCCTCTGTGGAAAAAGTTTGCCAACTCCTGATCTAAAGTTCAGTGCCCATGAAGGTACACAATGTTTCTGTCTACATATGGGGCTGAACAAGTCTAAAAATTGAGTGGAAATATACAGTACGTAAGTACAAAAATGATTTCATCTTCTATTTCAGCGTTTTTCACACTGAGTTCTGAGGCGTCCTATGGGTCAGGGTAACATCTCTTTGTGAGCTGTGTGGCCAAGGTTCTGAGATTCTTCTCCTTCCTCCCAAAAAGAGTCATTCTGCTTTTATCCTTATAGATGGGGACACCACGTGCAAGTTTATTTTAAAAATATTTTTCTTTTTTTCTTTCTTTTTTTTTTTTTTTTTTTTTTTTTTGAGATAGAGTCTCGCTCCGTCTCCCAGGCTGGAGTGCAGTGGTGCCATCCTTGGCTCACTGTAACCTCTGCCTCCCAGGTTCAAGCAATTCTCTACCTCAGCCTCCCGAGTAGCTGGGATTACAGGCACCTGCCACTATGCTCGGCTAATTTTTGTATTTTTTAGTAGAGACGGGGTTTCACCATCTTGGCCAGGTTGGTCTTGAACTTCTGACCTCGTGATCCACCTGCCTCGGCCTTTCAAAGTGCTGGGATTACAGGCGTGAGCCACCGCACCCGGCCTGAATAACATTTTTATTTCAAAAAACAAAAGAGTTTAAAACCCACTGTGACCTATTTTATCTATGAGAGATGACTGCAGTGTCAAGCAAGTTTCAAAGGCCGTGTATGAAAAGGAACCATTATGAACCTAAAACCACACAAAACCGGACTGAAACCAATCAGCTCTATGAAATGACACACAGGCAACCACCATGGTGTATGAGGACCTGAGTGTCCTCACAGAGCACTTTCCTCCACCGCAGCTTAACCCCGTGTGCACACAGTCGTGCTGTACACTTCATTAAATATATAAAATTACAGAGCAATTTGATTCACATTCCTGTATTATTGCCACACACCCATTTTCCTGGAGTTAGCGAAATCAAAAACTAAAGAAACTACAAACAGGGTGGCAGAGTACCTACAATTTATTTTTATAACTAATGAGCCATTAACAGGTACTTCAGGAGGTAATTAAAGGGAAATTGATAGGAGCTGACTGTGAGGCTTGAAGTTTTCATGTTTGCTTTTTTAGTAAAGCAATCGTCTTCTATACTCCATTCAAAGCATCTGAAAAATTAGTTCAGCCACGTCGTATGGAACTAGTAAACTGATATAGACTAGGTTCCATCTAAAAAAGCAGCTCTAAGACATTCCTACAAAGACTGAGTTTTGCTGAATGCCTGGGCAGCCAGTAAGAAGACTGGCCTCTTCAACACTCAGATCAGGAAAGGCGGTAAGAGCTACTAGGGAAATGGAGAATTACCTGTGTGTTATATTTTAATGAACATATGTTGTAATGAGCATGAAAGGATCAAGTGGCTTCATTATCCATCTAACTTTTCTTACAGAGATTATATGAGGAAATTCATGACTTAAACCACACACTGGCAAGAACACAGCCCTTGCTGAAAGTAATGCCAATATTCAGAACTCCACAGTCAAGTTTTTTTTCCCCCATATAAATGACTCTTTGAAATTGTATGACTCTATGGGAAAATTAAATTCCCACCATAAGTATTTACCTTACCCACTATTTTCCAATATCTTGATTATGCAAAGCCAACTTTGTATTTGTTGTCATCGTTCATCCAATAAGAAATTCCTAAAACAAGAGTTGCTCCGTACAATCATCGGGTATATATTTTGGAATGCCTTCATTAGTTGTGTATTTTTTTCTGCCTCTGTTTTCTCAACTTCTTACCTATTCTAACAAGTTGTTTTAAATGTTCAAAAATAGTGAGCAAGGCAACTTACAAATGAACCTCATTTTAAAATAAGAAGCAGGCTGGGCACAAGGGATTAAGGAAGAAATCGCATGCTACCAAGGGTTCTGATTATTTCATAATACTAAGGCACAGCACAGTGGCTCAAGCCTGTAATCCCAGAACTTTGGGAGGCTGAGGAGGGAGGATCTTTTGAGGTCAAGACCAGCCTAGGTAACCTTGCAAGCTCCTATCTCTCTAAAAATAAAAAAAAAATAATAATTAGCCTGATATGGTGGCATGCACCTGTAGTACTAGCTACTCAGGAAGCTAAGGCTCCAGTAGGCTATGATCACAACTCATACTCAAGCCTAAGCAACACAGCTAGCACCCATCTCTTAAAAAGTAAATACATACATACATACATACTATGATGAAAACTGAGCCGGGTGTGGTGACTCATGCCTGTAATCCCAGCACTTTGGGAGGTCGAGGTGGGCGGATCATTTGAGCCCAGGAATTTGAGACCAGCCTGGGTAACATGGTGAAACCCCATCTCTACTAAAAATACAAAAAATCAGCCAGATGTGGTGGTGTGCACCTGTAATCCCAGCTACTCAGGAGGCTGAGGTGGGAGGATTGCTTGAGCCCAGAAGGCGGAGACTGCAGTGAGCTGAGATCCCGCCACAGCACTCCAGCCTGGGCAATAGAGACCCCGTCTCAAAAAAAAAACAGAGTATAATGGTTGAAACTCTCTCCCACAGATTCAGTGTGCAGTGTCTCTAAGAACATACTAACCACATCGCTGAACTTGTTTTGCAGTCAGATAGATAAAGACCAAGTCTCAAGCCACTGAAGAGGGGCTCTGGCAAGTCTGAAATATGCAAATGAGCTAAGCTTCGGAGTATGAGAATTATGAGAATTTCCATTAAAACTGTTACTTGTGTTATAATCATCCTAAAAGGATTTCCAGGAGGCCTACGGGAAAACATGGCAATTTTATGCAGTCAAAATACAGCAAATAACCACTGCCACACACACACTCAGCCCACACACTTACACACAAACACAAACGGACAGAAAACCTCTGGGTGCCGTTAAGTGTGGCAGGAAAGCGTCACCAGTTTATCTGCAGTGATGAGGGGCTACGTCAGACGACTTCCACTGCTCTTCGCTTGCCCCCTGGTGGCCAACCACCTAAAGAAGGGGGCGGAAATTACCGAGAGAGTAATTCCTGCTTCAGAGAACAGGAACTGACTGCAAAACTGCACGGACAAAGAAAAGACATTTGAAGCAGAACCCACAACTGTACAAATGGGTTAAGAATCATTATTTTGAATAATCCATCCACTCTCAAAAATTCAGCCTTTCAGACACATTGTCTATTTGTAACGATGAGGTATTAGATCACTCCAATCTAAATACAAAAGACTTGATTCCAAAAGTTACATTACCAATTTTGTTTTTACAACAAAGCGGACAAAAACTACATGCTTACATATTTTGGCATCCCCTTTTCCCCTATTTCTTGCCCCCACAACCAACACACACACACACACACACACGTGCACACTCCATGAAAAACAAAGAAATCCTTGCACACTGAGTCTTCACAGGCCACAGGCCTTTGTGTTACTTGAAGGCAACATTTTACAAAAGGAAGAACAAACAAAACCCTTAGAGTGTTGGCCAAAACTTGCTATAGACTCAGTATCAACAATATTTGGAAATCCAAAAGTTTATCATTTCATAATTCATGTTTAAAAGTTATATGGATTCTCTACTCATGCAATCTGCGTAACATTACGTGCCACATCACCACATGTAACTTATGGGAACCAAAACAACTCACATATATTTCAAATTCTTTCCATTATTAATTAATAGAAATTATCAGAATGCTCGAAAAAGAACATGAAATGCAAAGTCAAGAGGACACAGTTCGCGTTCTGGCCTCATTCACTCACTCTGTTACCTTGCCCTGTAGACTTGCACACAGTCACTGTAACTTTCTCAACTGCAAAATTAGGGACCTGCATGGAGAAATCCCCTCAGGTCTCCTGTAGTGCTAATGTCGGTTGTTCTAAAAGGAACAGCAGATGAGCCACAACTTTCCATTTCCCTCGTTCGTGGTGCCCTCAAGTGGTTCAGAGTAAAAATAAACTTCTGTTGTGTGTGTGTTTTAATTCTTGCCTATATGTAGGAGAACGTTAAAGTCAGTGGTACCTGAGCTTTTTGGATCAGTGTGATGGTTAATTTTATGTGCCAACTTGGCTAGGTCACGGCACCCACATATTTGATCTGACAGCTAGATGTCTAGATGTCTCTGTGACTGTCTTTCAGATGACAATAACACTTAGCCAGTAGACTGCGAATAAAGCAAATTACCTTCTATGATATGGGCGACCCTCATCCAATCAAAGGCCTTAAGAGAAAAAGACTGGCCGATGCGGTGGCTCACGTCTGTAATCCCCAGCACTTTGGGAGGCCGAGGCGGGTGGATCACCTGAGGTCAGAAGTTCAAGACCAGCCTGGCCAACACAGCAAGACCCTGTCTCTACGAAAAACACAAAAATTAGCTGAGCGTGGTGGTAGGCGCCTCTAATCCCAGCTACTTGGGAGGCTGAGGCAGGAGAATCGCTTGAACCAGGGAGGCAGAGGTTGCAGTGGGCCAAGATCGCGCCATTGCACTCCAGCCTGGCAACAAGAGCGAAACTCCATCTCAAAAAAAAAAAAAAAAAGACTGACTTCCTCAAGGAAGAGGGAACTCTGCCAGCCGATTGCCTTTGGACTGGATCTTCAGCACCGACTCTTCCCTGGGTCTCCAGCCTGGCCAGCTGTGTGTGTGTGTGTGTGTGTGTGTGTGTGTGTGTGCGTACACACATCTTACTACATCTTATTGGTTCTCTTTCTCTGGCTAGTAGAATCAGTGATTCTCAAATGCTTACCAGAAACTGCTCACACATACCTCTCTCCAAAGTGAAGACTTCTGCAAGAAATGAGACTCACTGGCGATGAGTGTGTAACCACACGGAGAAGGTGGAGGCAGAACAAAGGCTTCAGAGTCACTCTTGTATATAACTGAACAAGGCACACTCTCCTCAACAGTCAGTCTCCACCCATCCACAGTGGGTGCCCCAAAGGTGGGGGCTGCAGAGAGAGGCCAAACGCCCGGAATGGGAAGCACAGTTCTGAGCAAGAGCGTTACCGTGCTGCTTTAAGGATATGGGGGCCGACACCCTGGCAGGGTGGTGGCAAAACTCTCACAAAGTAATCTGGCCATTTGTGATAAGCACCTTGATTTGCTCATATCTTTGATGTAGTAGCTTCATTTTTATGTAAATAACAGATTTATCAACAAACATTTATATAAATATGTTCATCTCAATGTAATGTATAATAAATCTCAAAATGATCTAAAAGTAATGAAATAATAAATCGAGATATACCCATCAATGTATTGTTTATGGTCATTAAAAATATTTGAAATATTTTATGTATTTATTTATGTAATAAATTTCATTTAAGTATTTTTTTAAATATTTCAATATATTTATTGAATATATTTAAATATATCAATAAATTAATAAAAATAATAAATTAAATACTAAAAATCTATTTAGTAAATATATTTACTGAAATATTTAAAGAGAAAAAAGGAGATAAATGTAACATTTTTACTGTAAAAATTATGACTTAATGTAAAAGTGATGATTTTCTGTTTGAATTTTAAGTCTTTTTCTACCTGAACCACAATGAATATGTGCTGTTTCAGAACTCAAAGTAAAATTTTTCTAAAAAAATGAGTGCCACTGGAATGGACACCCACAGCTGCACACCCACATCCATAGCAGCATCATGGCCAAAAGGTGGAAACAACTCAAGGGTCCATCAACAGATGAACAGATAAACAAAATTTTGTATACACATAAGATGGAGTATTTATTATTCATCCTTGAAAAGGAATGAAATTTTAATATGTGCAACAACATGAATGGAGGCCAGGTGCGGTGGCTCACGTGTATAATCCCAGCACTTTGGGAGGCTGAGGCAGGGGGATCACTTGAGACCAGGAGTTCAAGACCAGCCTGGCCAACATGGTGAAACCTTGTCTCTACCGAAAATACAAAAATTAGCCAGGTGTGGTGGTGGACGCCTATAATCCCAGCTAGTCGGGAGGCTGAGGCAGGAAAATCGCTTGAACCCGGGAGGCAGAAGTTGCAGTGAGCCAAGATTGTGCCACTGCACTTCAGCCTGAGTGACAGAGAAAGTGTAGTTCCACTGCACTCACTTCAGCCTGAGTGACAGAGAAAGAGACTCTATCTCAAAGAAAAAAAAAAAAAAAAGAGCAAGGACTTTGAAAATAGTATGCTTAGTGAGTTAAGCCAGACACAGAAGGACACATACTGTAAGATTCCACTTATAGGAAGTACCTAGAATAGGGAAGTCCATAGGTAGCAAGCAGAATAAAGGGTGCCAGGGATGGGCGTTCTTATTTAATAGATATAGACAGTGGCGATGGTTACACGACATTGTGAATGTATTTAATGTTACTGAATTGTGCACTTGTGAATGATTTACATGATCTATACTAAGGGTTAAGTATATTTTACCACAATTAAAAATAAAGGGAATGGCCTGGGATGCTCCTCCCACTCCCCAAGAAAGTTCCAAGGATTCCCCCTTTCTGCTCCCAGAAGTCTTTTCTCCTGCTAATAATCTCAACAGCAGAGATGTCAGTCTATGTGTTTATCCCCACTCTTGTACAGTGCTACCTGGATGAGCCCTAAGAAGCAGGGATGTGCTCTGATTAATCCTGTATAAGCAGCACACAGCACAATACTGGCACACAGTAGGTACTCAAAACACCGTTTTCCTGGAATTATTATATAAAAGACAGAAAAGACAATCCATTCCAAGGTGTACCAAACCTGTTTAGTTGAATTAGAAGCAAATATTCCAGATGAATCTTAAGTGTCCTTAAGTGAAGTTTTGTAGTTCCACTGAGCCACAATGAGATTTCCAGAAAATATCAGAGTGTCTAATAGTATCCCCGCTTTTTCACCTTCCTGAGGCTGTCACGAGAAGTCACTGACCCCACCATGAAATGGGAGCTGGTGACTGCGATGGACACTGCTGATGCTCACTAATACCAGGTCACCCCTTCCCAGGACATGGAAGACTGCACTTCCCAGGTCCCTTCCCATTGTATGGGGCCATGTGATGGGGACAATGGCTGAAGCATCAAAAAGCCCCTGAGTCCCTTCAACATTGTTGACATTCATGGAAAGCAGAGTTGTGCCCTAAGATTGCAGCAGCCTGGACCACAGACTTTGCATGAAGAAGAAATGGGGCTTAATGTGTTAAGCCACTGAGATGTGACTTCAGCATAAAACAGCCTATGCTGCTAACGTAGTGACACTTCTTATGTTTATTTTTAGTGGTCCTCAGGCCGCTGTTACTGCTGAGACCCGCTACACCACAACCAGATCCGTCAACTTGCAGGAGAGGATATCTGCGGTGTAACCTCAGAGGATGAAGCAATCCTCACAAGCTAGGAGAAGAAGAGTCCAAACAACAAATAGCAAAGTCAATGACTCTCACAATGGGCAAAGGATTTGAACAGACATTTCTCCAAAGGCTATGATAAATAGCCAAAAAGCAAAAAAAAAGACGTTCAGCATCATTAGTCGCCAGGAGATTGCAAATCAAAACTGCAGTGGGATTCCATTTTCCACCCACTAGGATGGCTCAGATTTAAAAAAAAAAAAAAAAAAAAAAAAAAAAAAAAAAAAAATTGGCAGTAACAAGTGTTGGGGAGGATGTAGAGGAATCAGAACCCTTATGTAATGCTGGTGAGATTGTAAAATGGTACAGCCATGTGAGAACAGCCTGGAAGTCCTTCAAAAAGTTAAACAAGGAGTTACCACATGACCCAGCAATTCCGCTCCTAGGTGTATACCCAAGAGAAATGAAAACATATGTCACACAAAGACTTGTATGGGAATGTTTGTAGCTGCATTACTCTTAATAGCCAAACACTGGAAACAAGTCAACCCAGATCTTTCCCCTCACAGACCCCATAGGAGGTCTACAGGGAGGTGTGACTAGCTCTGCATTCCTGGAGTTACACGGTAGGCTGGTGGCAGAGCCAATTCCAGTGTTCTTTCCATTACAAAAATTTGCCTCCAGTAACAATGTGAGGAGCAGTAAGAGGAAGAGATTGAAAACAGGTGGACATTAATTAATTAACATATTTTAAACCTATGACTGGACATTAATTAATTAATTAAGGTAAAATCTATTGGTTGCCAGGCACTATGCTGAAGTTTTAGGACATTATTATCTTTTTTGCCTATTCTCAGATGAAAAAGCTGAAGTTCAAAAAAAAAAAAAATAGGTAACTTGCCTGAGGGTCATGTAATTGGTAAGAAGAAGAACTGGAATTCAATCTCAGTTATGCTCTGCTTCAAGACACTATGTTTCCTCTCCACGACACTGTATTGCATCAAACTCTAAAGATCTTCTGCTCTGTGCACCCTTCCTATCCACCCTAGCCTCGACATTGGAAGATTCTTGGTTCATCCACGGGTTCCCCAGCGCACGTGGCCCACATCTCACTGCCTCAGTAACCCTGGATCACAAAGATTACCTGTCTCTTCCACCATAAACTTGAAGCTTCTTGAGGTAGGAATCTCAGTTCCTAGCACAGTGCCTGACACAGAGTAAGTGCTAAGTATTGCTTGTTGAATGAATAAATGGAATGAACGAGTGCGTCACACTGAAATTCAAGGCAAGCAGCCAATGTTTAAGAGACTTTGTGTTCTCTTTGCCTAATATGACTATCATTGTAAGACCAAAAGAACGTGGAATACCCACAGATCTTCATGACTTCTGAGAGACAACTGGGAAATATAAAGAATTTATGGCCACCAGCCTTCCTTCCCTTATATAAAGGCACAGAACCTGGGTGTTCCGTGCCACTGACTCACACGAGCCAAGACGGCAGCCTGGGAACCATCCCAACTCCATACCTCTCCCACCTCCACGCCGCCTCCTGCTTGTGCAGACTGTAGGAAGCGTGTTAACCTCTCACAACAAAGATTGCTTGGTTGCAAGCAGATCCAAGGCTGCTCTGGCTGGGAAAATAAGCCACAAACAAAGTAGCCACACGTTGATCAACTGCCTAACAGGCTGTGTGGTGCAAAACTTCAGAGATCCAAAACGGTCTGTGTGAAGCATGGGGAGTATTCAGAAACCTATTAAGTCAAAACACATTGATTACTACAATATTTTGGGACCACGCCAGGCTGTGACAGAGAAACAAAAGGAAGATCAGTGAACACTTTACTGCTGATGGAATGCTCCTCTCCTGGGAAGCAAGTAACACTGCTGTAGCCGTTCTACAGATGGAAAAGCTGAGGCTTGAAGAGATCCAGTGGCTTGCCAGAAGAGGCTGGTCCTAAGAAGGAGAAATACACTCATGCCTGGATCTTGTGACAACACCTTCTCACATTCTTTCTACCTGCTTTGGTGAAACTCTGCTATGCTTGGAGTGAAAAAAAAAAAAAAAAGACTCCTGCAGATATATAAAAACCTGTATCATTATCATCAGCCCTGATCCCGCCTTGCCAATGCTATTTGTCTGTAGCAAGCACTTGAAACCATGTCTTCTGACATACCACCGTTTGTATTTGGATTTCTTCAGAATGTTTCCTCTCTGACCTGAAGGTCTCAAAGGGTGGGATATAGAGAAGAGATTAAGGAATGTTTGATCTTTTATGTGGGAAAATATCCAGGCTATGAGCTTACCTGGGGAAACAAGTTTTTAAGAATAATTCAAAAACCCCCACGAGTTTCATCATTACCAAGCAGAGTTAGACATTCTTTGATGATGCTAGACCTGAGCGCTCTGCTAAGTAACCACAAAGGGAATCCTGACAGGTCACACCATAATCACGGGGCAGGTTGCAAAGCATAAAAGCTCCTACAAAATCAGGAAGAGTCTGGACTTGACTTCTTGCAAGTGGTTATTAGGTAACGAAAAAAGAACTGTCGCTGAATTTAGAAAGACGATCAAAGTTCAAACTTACTGAACCATGTCCATTTCACAGGGGAAATTTTAGGGAGACTATTGCCAAGGATAATCCATATTTGATAACAAATTAGCAAAATATTCTTAATAGCTAACTAATATTCCCATTGGAGATTGAAAAACATCAGCATGCTGTAACAGGTTTTGATGGAATCTGTAGTGTTCGGTCTGCAGAGGTGAAGTTAAAAGGAGACATCACTGTTCCTTAAATACATATGAAGGGATTGTGTATAAAGTCAACCTCATCTTCATTTTAACTGAGCAGAGAGTCAGAGGAAAAGCCTAACAACAGTAAGAGTAAGAGCCAGTTATAGGCCAGGTGTAGTGGCTCACGCCCTCCCAGCACTTTGGTAGGCAGAGGCGGGCAGATCACTTGAGGTCAGGAGTTCGAGACCAGCCTGGCCAATATGGTAAAACCCTGTCTCTACTAAAAATACAAAAATTAGCCAGGCATGGTGGCAGGCTCCTGTATTCCCAGCTACTTGGGAGGTTGAGGCAGGAGAATGGCTTGAACCCAGGAGGCAGAGGTTGCAGTGAGCCCAGATATTGTCACTGCACTCCAGCCTGGGTGACAGAGCAAGACTCCATTTCAAAAAAATAAAAGAATCAGTTATAGGCTACTAAGAAGCTGCCGAATCTAGCTTTCCAGAGTTTTTAAAACTGGATGAAGTATTATATTCCTTAGATAATTTCAACAGTATTCTCTAACAGTGATAAGCATATAACTAGGTGCTGAAATGGGGTTAGTAATGTTTAGTCACTGCTTTCAGAAACAAATAGAAATGAATGAGCTCCAGGGCCGGGTGTGGTGGCTCCTGCATGTAATCCCAGCACTTTGGGAGGCCACAGTGGGTGGATCACCTGAGATCAGGAGTTTGAGACCAGCCTGGCCTACCAGGCCAGGTAGAAACCCTGTCTCTACCAAAAATACAAAAATTAGCCGGGCATGGTGGCAGGCGCCTGTAATCCCAGCTACTCAGGAGGCTGAGGCAGGAGAATCACTTGAACCCAAGAGGCGGAGGTTGTGGTGAGCCAAGATCGCTCCACTGCACTCCAGCCCGCTCGACAAGAGTGAAACTCCGTCTCAAAAATGAATAAAAAAATAAAAAAAGAAGAAAAAGAAATGAATGAACGGGAGAATTCACCAGAGGAAGCTTCAGGGAGGGGGCGAGGAGGGGACTAAAGGCTGGAAACAGGAAAAATTGGGGCAGAGCTGTCCCAAGAGACAAAAGAGGAAGCACAAAGCCTCAGAAATGAGACCAGGGTGTGTTTAGAGCCACCCAGACAGAAACTAACGCAGACAAGCTTAACAAAATGTATTTATCTATGTATTTACATTTAGTGTTTTTTTGTCTATATCCATGGGGTACAAGTGCAGTTTTGCTACCTGAGCTATTGCACGGCGAAGTCAGGGCCCTTAGCGCATCCATCACTGACAAAATTTACTTTTAAGAATTATACAGCACAGCAGAATTTTTATAAACTAGAAGTTGATTAATTATTTACTGTACCACAAAATTCCAAGACCTAGCAAAATATTTCTAGACCGTCCTTTTCCCCATTATTTAAGTCTGATATTCACCCAAAAAAAAAAAAAAATGTACATAGTTCTAAACTTTCCATCAGGGTTTCCTAATGTTCATGGTCCACACAATTATTTGTGTTTTCTGGTACTGCCTAACCATCTGTTTCCTGATTGGAGTTGCAATTTGGCAATGTCTATAACGTAGGATTCCAAGTTCAAGGCAAAATTGGGGCAGAAATGAGGAAAGGCAAAAGAGCCACGCTTCTTTCCTGCCACAATTTTCCTTACATGTGTGCAATTTCTGTGGGTGTGTTTCGTACAGGACAACCTTTTTAACCTACTGTATCCTGCCTTTCAAATCGTCTTCTCTCCTGTAGACCTTTGGCAATAAACAACTCTCACTGAAATCTTCCATCCCCCACCGCCCCCTCACCCCTCCACGCCCACCAGGAAGGAGAAAAGCCAACACCCTCCAAGGCAGCTGCTCAGGCCGAGTTCAGCCCCACGTAGTGCTTGGCCTAACCCAGAATCCCAGGACTCTCCTACAGCCAGCCTAGGAAGGATCTAAACACCAAAGGGTGCAACTTTGAAACTGAAAACTGTTCAACCGTATACAGCTAGCCAAAAAAAAAAAAAAATCTCAAAACGCAGACATGCCTATTACAACCTTTGAAAACGTTTTGCACAGCATCCTTACCCAGTCTTCCCCTCTTGGTGTGGATCAGGTGACCCTGAGACCAGAACAAATGTCCTATTTTTGGAGGAAGGCCCTTAATGACTGCTTTTCAGCTGAGAGTAAAGTTCATGACTAATTTCTTTTCAATGAGCCATTGGCCTATGATGAAAGATATGTTTTCCACCTCAAGCTAATTTCAACCAACAGATATACCCTATATCATTCTCAGATATACCCTCAGCTAACCCCCACACAAGGAGCGGCTACCAGCCAGGCCAGACCAGCCTCGTGCAGATCAAAAGGGCAGGGTCAATGGTAAAGCCAGTCTGGGGTCATGGCCAAGGTCAAAGGATAAGAACCCTCACAACCATCTCTCCCAGTCCTGGCACAGAGGACTTCACTGGACACCCTCCGTCATCCCACAGAAGGACACAGCCGTAGCTGCATTTTATCACCCAGTAGAATTCAGAAAACAAGAAAACACCCATAGTAGCAATCTCTCAGTGCAGCTAGAATGTAATTCAGGCAACTGAGAGTATAAAAACCCCATGTGCTTGCATTTGGCCAATGAGGGGGAATTCTTTTAATTATAGTTAGAACACTATGTTACTCTTAGCCCAATTGTCTACTGTGTGCAAGGAAAGTAGGTTAGCAGAAAAGCAAATAACAATGCACCAGGTGACCCTAAATACCTTGTTAGCGGGGAAAGTGAGATTAGTTCTGCTCAGACACCGGAAATAGCCCCACCTCCCTGAGACACCGTGCTTAGGGCCATGTAAAAATCCACTGACAGCCCAGAAATAGTCACAATCAGCATAACTTCAGCAACAACGCAGTAAAGATCTAAAGGATGCACCAATTCTACCCCATCACTCATACCCGCAAGAAGAGGGAGCAGGCCCAATAATGGCCATCTTCAGCATTCCACGAGGAAACGTCTCTGAAACACCCAGCACACAGAGCCGATGCTCAGTGTTCACTTTTCTTCATGTCTCTTTGGGAGTATAAGTTCCTTGGCCAGGAGAGGAGAATTATGCTGTTTCATTTCCAACACAAAACAGAACATCTAATTATAAAGTTCATTACAATCAGGATCCGTTAGGTGCATTTGGTTGCAAGTAACAGAAACCTCAAGTCAAGCTGGCTTAAAACTACAGGGAACAACGTATTGATTGCTCTATCTGTGAACTCCTGAGGTGGGGCGGGAATTGACGGCCCTGGCCCGTGGCTAAGACAATGTGACCAAGGGCTGATTTCCATAAGAAATTCAAAGTGTACTGTGTTACCTAAACTGGTGACTTATCGTTTAACACAAAGACAAGGGAGACGTGTAGCCAAATGCAAAGAGAATGAGGAGCATTAAATAATCTTGCGCACAGAAGTTTTCTAGTTATGTGTAACAGTACCCTAGATTCTGGAGGTTGGAAAGGCCTGCAAGTGTGACAAAGACAATCAAATGACAATGGATTAGAAGTTTCAACAAAAAGGGCAAGGAAATGGCTTTTTCCACATTCTCTCTTATGTTCTTTATGCTACTGCTGCAACTCACAATCCCACCACAGTCTTAAAGAATGTTGAATGTAAAGATGAATGTTTTTAATTTTTCAGAAATAAGAATGTGTATGTTTCTAAGCATAGTAGATTAACTAAATGCCTCCCAAAAAATCTTGTAGTTTCATTGTTCAGTTTCAAAAATAACTTACAATGAGCATTAAAAATCATTCAGATACAAGTCAAATATAATTTCTCTCATCAAAGAAAAAGATGATAGATGTTTAAAAACAGAAGACCACTTTCTTTGGATAGGAAAAGAGCAAAAGTTTATTTCTAAATTCTCGTTTCTTAACGCTAATTGGCAAAATATCTGCGGAGAAAATTAGTCAACTTTATAAATGCTGCCAGAAAACAGCTGAAATCAGCAAATTGCTAATCTCCTGGTTGGCACCAAAGCCAAACTGCTTTCCTTCTTCTGCCTGTTACAACTTAAATCTACCTGACGAAACGCATGCGTCTGCAGCAGCAGGTCTGGTGTCCGTGGTAGAGTTTTTGCAAGACACCCATGATTCGCTGTCTAGTTTTAAAGTGTGATCTTGGTTAAATACAGAAAAAAAACTCCATCAGGCTCAAGGTAAATCACAACACTCTACTTTCAGTTTGGCAAGGTTCCCCGCAAACAAAGTGATGAATAATTTCAAAGCAAACAGACATATTTCACAGAAGTTCATTTTCCCAGTTCTCTGAATGTTGGCTCGATTGTCAAGACATTTTCAGTACCAAGAGCCAGCCTGAATAATAAAAGCACGTACCTAAAAACTTAAATCTGTCGCCTCTGGGATTACACCCTAAAAGCATGGATTTACCCCACCGCATTCATTTGCTTGAGTCAAACACACTGTCATCACTCAGTACACCTCCCCAAGTCTCTGACCTTTTTTAATACAGGGGTGAAAAGTCAACACAACAACTGCTAAGAAAAATCAAGTGGAAGGGTAGAGGCGAAGAATGAAATGCAGGAAATAGACATGTTGGACTGAATATGACTGAAGAATCTAAACACATACCCCAAGCCACACCCATCCTCTTTTCCTGGGGCTGTTTCTTCCTCCCACCTTCCCCAGCCCTGTCAAGACTCTACCGCCGTGTCACTCACCCAAACTTACGACTTCAGAGGCAAAATGCACCAACACCCTCTGCCAGTTTCTGAGTCTACCCAGTCATCACAGCCAGCTGGCAGTTCCTTGGAAATCTCTTTCTCCAGCCTCAAAACGTGCCTTGCAAAATGTGGGCACAATAAACATGTGCTGAATAAAGTGCAACAAGTACACAACCTTTTCAGGTACTTTGCTTTAAAAATTCATTCTCAAGCATAGGCTGTCTTTTGTTGGGATCCCAATTTGAGCAAAGGAACTGCAAAAAACTGTTTATGCAAACATCAGAGAAATTTAAACACAAACAGGATAGCTGGCATTAAGAATTACCAATAATATATTTTTAAGTCTGACAATGGCATTGAGGTTATACACTGAGGGAATAAACTTCGTTTGTTTGGGGAGTTTTTTTAGTTTTGTGTGTGTGGTTTTTCTTTTGGCAGGATTTCATTCTGTCACCCAGGCTGGAGTACAGTGGTGTACATAGCTCACTGCAGCTTTGAACTGGGTCCAAGCAATTCTCCTGCCTCAGCCTCTCGAGCAGCTGGGACTACAGACACATGACACCACTCCTGGCCCATCTTTTTGAAATATATTTACAAAATATCTACAAGTTCATTAAAAATACAATTGCTAAAGTGTTGTATTTACAATGGTGTGATGTCAGATTTGTTTCAAAATAACCCAAAATGAAGACAGAGGTGGCAGCACCAATGAAACAAGATGGGCCCATGTGTTGATTACCATTAAAGCTGAGTAAAGAGGAACTCATTCTATCATTCCCTCCAATTCTTTGTTTTTTGAATTTTTTCTTTTTTTTTTTTTAGAGATAGGGTCTCATTATGTCACCCAGCCTGGAGTGCAGTGGTATGATCCCAGCTTGCTGCAGCTTCAAACTCCTGGGTTCAAGCAATCCTTGCGCCTCAACCTCCCTAGTAGACTACAGATGCGTGTCACCACACGTGGCTAATTTTCTCATTTTTTGTAGACTAGGGTCTTGCTATGTTGCCCAGGCTAGTCTTGAACTCCTGGCTCAAGTTATGCTCCGTCCTTGGCCTCCCAAAGAGCTAGGATTACAGATGTGAGCCACCGCACCCACACTATTCCATTTATATAAATGACGGATATTTTTCATAACAATAAAATAGGGGTTATTTTTATTTCAGTGCTACAAGAATACAGTGGTTGCAGCCCAGACTTTCTGAGTTCAAATACTAACTATACTACATAGCAGCTAGGTGACCTTGGGCACCTAACCACTCTGTGCCTCAGTTTCCTCAGATGGTGTTAACGACAGACCCAACCTCAAATCTCTGTTGAGAAGATTAAATAAGTAATGTTATATGTAATGCCTGGCATATTGTAAATACTTATAAATTTGCTATTACTATTATTACTATTACCACTACTACTATCACCACCTTTTGCATTATGATTACCTGTTGAGCAGCAAGCTCAATGCTGAGATCAGAGAGGAACATAAAACACAGCCTTTCTCTTTTGAGGGTCTTTGGTCCAGCTGGGAATTCCAGACACACGGAAAAGAAAGAGAAATCGCATTTGTCCAAACACATTCTATGTAGTGGGCACTGTGTATTCTCTCACTTAAGCCTCCCAAACCCTGCAGGACGGATTCTACAGTCGGGAAAACTGAAGTTGAGGGCAATGATGTGACCTGCCAGGGCCACACTGCTAGCAGGCAGCCGTCCCAGGGCTGTGTGATGCCAAGCTCCTGCTCTTTCGACAAGCTAATGGCTCTTATTTGAAAGAAATGAGGTGGTGTAGAGAATACAAGCCATGGAAATGGAAAGCAGAGAGGTTACCACTTACTCAACAGGGAGGTGAGAGTGGCAGGTTTCACAGGGAAGATGAATTGTGCCTCGAAGGCCAGTGATGGGGACAGGAAGTCACTGGAACCAGAGGCTGCCTGGGTATCCCCTGAGATAGATGAGCAAGCCATTCTCAGGGGAACAGGTTCACTGATGAGGACAGTGAGGAGCAAGGCTCAGGGAAACCATGGAAAGGTCAGGACTACCAGTGGCGATGAGAACAGAAAGAAGTGCCCCAACAGAAAGGAAAAAAAGACCAACACCGGATGGAACTTGGCAGCTGAGTCCGTTTTCTCAAACGCGGTCCTCGAATCTGCACTGGAATCATCTGGGGAGCAAAATGAAAGTGAAATGCAGGTTCCCAGCCCCACTCCTGGTCTGCTGAGCTGGAGTCCCTGGGAGTGGGGCCCAGGAGTCTGTGTTTTAACATGTTCCCCTGATGAGTCCGTTGTGCACTAAAAACTGAGAACTATTACACAAACAGGAAAGAGCAAAAGAGCTGATAGATTACCCAAAGGTTTCAGCGACTGCAAATGGTGTCGATTTTCAGCTCACAGCCAATGACCCTTCTCACGCCTTCTCCCCACCATTTGCCAAACTGACTGCCACACTCGTTCCCAGACTACACTTCCCCAAACACTGCTTTTATCACACCCCGCCTGTGCTCGGGAGCCTAGAGCAGCTTTCCACTGCTCGAAGCATTAAATCTGAACCCCTCCCCGGCAAAATTCAGCCCCAACCGCCTCGAGCTGCCGACCCTGCCTTCTGCTCCACTAGGTCTAGGTTGCCCCACCCTGACAAGCTATCCTCAGAAAATAACAATGGAAGCCCGCGCTCAGGGCTTCACCGCGAGTCCTGGGACACAGGGGACAGACAGGGAGGGGCTGGGTGCTGCACCCACGTTGGCAGGACAGAGGCACGGACACACACACACCTACAGTGAGGGTGGCTGCCTGCACTCAGGCCTGAGGGAAGCTTCTCTCCGCCCTCTGAAGGGTGCCTGCCACCCAGTGCGAGCCTGTTTTGCGGTCCAGGGATGCTAGGAGATGGCACGAACTGACTGCTGCCATCCCCACCATGTGCTGCACACAGGTAAAGGGATGGCCCAGTTGCATGAAAGCTGACCACCCCGACCCACCTGCCTCCCAACCTACTGCTTGGGAGGCCTCATCAGCTGCGTCTCCCTTCTAAGAACACGTCCTTCCTTCCTCTCCCACAGCCTCTCCTCCTCCTTATGCATAATTTGCTCAAGATCCTCAAAGCAAAATAAGCTGGAAGAATGTCCCAGCTGTCCTCATGGTGGACCTCAGACTGTCCACCACGACCTCCTGACACCATGGGGTGACCCTGGACACTCAGTCCTAGCTCTGCCTCTTTTCAGCAAGTGTCTTTGATGAGCAGCCTCCTTGATCCTTAAGAGCCAAGAATTATCCACCATGTTCCTCCCCGATCCCCAAGCCCAAGATTGTGTGAGGAGATAGGGGACATGGGGACATTCCAATTGTGCAGGCCAAGAAAAGAACCCACTTGTGATTGCACACTTAGCAGTCCAGGGCAAGGGTCACGACTGAGCCTTCACGAGCTCACAGCACTTGCCTGGTAGCCCCCATCTGGACGCTTAACCCCCCACCGCAGTCTGCTGCCCTGCGTGTCTGGGGAAGCCCTGAGTCCTGAGCAGCCGGAACTAAACGCCTGATGTCTCCTGCCTCTCCCGTGGTGCCCAGTGTGGGTGCATCACATAATACGTACTAAGTAAATGCTCTCTTAGTTCAGATTCTGTCATTTTCACAAAATGCACATTTTACTCTGTGCTTCCCTCAAAAGTTTATCCCATGTCAAATAAATATAATTTCTGTTTACCAGTTTACAGCGAATTAAGAAACTTTTCTACAATCACACAATAATATCTTTGTGGTTGTGTATTTGAGAAGCCTTCAGAGTTCATCCAGATGGCTGGCCACTCCATTCCCCTCTCTCCAGCACGCCTTTTCAAAGCAGATGTAACTGAAATTTACCTATGGAAATTACCCAAGGCCCATGGCCTAGGAAAGTAAAATAGGCTTAAATGAAAATAGAATGTCAGCAAGAAATAATTTACAATAAAATATGAGGAACATTAGAAGGTGGTGAGAATATTTTATTAGCTTTATGACCCAGAAAAAAAAGTTGCTATGAGGGTCTCCCTGCTTAAATTATCCTATTCTGGCCAGTATGAATTTATTATCACATTGTTTTAATCCCAAAATTATTTTAAAGTAGGTGACAGTTTATGAGCTGAAGCTCAAAAAAACCCTTGTATGTATAAAACTGCTGAATTGTTCTAACATCTGATGCCTTCCCAAGTTTGCAATAACACTGCAAAATGGATCTCATAAAAGCCACTTTTCACAGAAAGTTCAGTAGCGGATTTTACAAGACGCATGACTACACATGTCTGCGTGTCTGGGAAAAAGATCGAGACCTGGAGCCACATTTGAAGGACAAGATCGCCTTGTTGTTGTACTGTTTTTAACGTATGCTGTACATTATGCTTGACAATAGCTGAAATGTGCCAAAGAACAAAATCCCTGCCCTAGAGGATTTACAGTCTAGAGGCACAGATGTTAAGAGCCAAGGAAAACGCCAGGGAAGTTGTGGAAGTCTCTGGAATTGAAAGGCCTCTGCTCATCAGGTAAGTTTTCAAACCTGCGGCAGCCTCCGCCAGATGGGCTGGGGAGCGTGACAGCCCTTGGGCGCTGCTGTCTCTCAGGCCCAGAGCTATGAGAACATGCTCCGCTGGAACTTCTTGTGGGCCAGACATCTGGTGACTCACCAGAGCCACTGCGATTAGGGAGGAAAGGGCAGAGAGCACAGCTCCACATTCCCTCATCTTCCAGGTCTACGAGCCTAAGGAATACGATGGGCTAGTGGGAAGGAAAGCCTTCTATTGAATAATACAGTTTGCGTTTCAACAGTCTACTTCTGGACAGCCAGTCATTGCCTCCAGATGACAGTTGGGGCTTTTGTTTGTTTGTTTGTGTTTTGTTTTGTTTTGTTTTGTTTTAGACAGAGTTTTGCTCTTTTTGCCCAAGCTGAAATGCAGTGGTGCAATCTCGGCTCACTGCAACCTCTGCTTCCTGGGTTCAAGTGATTCTCCTGCCTCAGCCTCCCGAGCAGCTGGGACTACAGGCGTCCACCACCACACCCAGCTGATTTTTGTATTTTTAGTAGAGATGGGGTTTCACCACATTGGCCAGGCTGGTCTCAAACTCCAGACCTCAGGTAATCCACCCACCTCGGCCTCCCAAAGTGCTGGGATTACAGGTGTGAGCCACCACACTCGGCCCAGGTGATAGTTTTAAAAAGAAAGAGAATCATCACTAGATCATTGCGGTTACATTTATATTGAAAGAAAAGCATAGATCACACAAGCTTTGAAGAGCACCCGAAGGTTCTCAGGAGGTGCACAGCAGAAGGGTCGGACACAGGAAGGCTAGGAGAGTCATGTCCAGGCTCAGCCGTGGAGTCGGGCCGACCTGGGCTGAGGTCTCAGCACTTCACAGCTGGACCTCCAGCAAGATACTTAACCTCTCCGAATTTCAGCCTCTTAGAAAATAGAGATAAGAAGAGCCTCACTGAGTTTCTGTGAAGATTAAATATAATCATGTATATCACAGGGGTCCCCAACCCCCAGGCCACAGACCAGTACTGTGGCCTATTGGGAACTGGGCTGCACAGCAGGAGGAGAGCCACAGGCAAGCCAGCGAAGCTTCATCTGCATTTGCAGCCACTCCCCATGGCTCAGATGACCACCTGAGCTCCGCCTCCTGTCAGATCAGTGGCACATGAGATTCTCATAGAAGCGTGAACCCTTTTATGAACTGCACATGTGCGGGATCTGGGTTGTGTGCTCCTTATGAGAATCTAATGATTCTGAATCTGATGATCTGTCACTGTCTCCCATCACCCAGATAGGACCGTCTAGTTGCAGGAGAACAAGCTCAGGGCTCCCACTGATTCTACATTATGGTGACTGCGTAATTATTTCATTATATACAACAATGTAATCATAATAGAAATAAAGTGCACAACAAATATGATGCACTTGAATCAACCCCAAACCACCCCCCACCCCCCTCCATGGAAAAACTGTCTTCCATGAAACCGGTCCCTGGTGCCAAAAAGGTTGGAGACCATGATATACATAAATGGGTTACTTCTCAATCTAGCTTTTTAAAAGCTCACTCTCCAGCACCAACGGGATCTGCCCTCTCTGGAGGGCACAGGAATCCCGTCTAGGCTTGTAGCTTATGGGGGTTTGATGCTCCCTAGCACGTGGGTGGCAGAGACGCCATAATCCAGAGCCTGAAAGGCTGATCAGGACAGGAAGTTTGCAGAGCAGCCTGACCAGGAGGGCAAATCCCAGAGACCTAGGCATCCCTAGCCAGCCTGGTTGCAAGACTCGACACAAACCGTATCACCTTTTCTACACACAAGTGTCCTTTTTAGGGAAGGGCAGGGTGAGGGACATAGACTTCTAAAGTCCCATGCATTTCTATTAGATCCTAAGCTCCAACTCTTAACTAGAACCCCACCCTACAGACTCACAGACCTGGGGCAGGGGTCAGAACGCAGCCCGGCAGGAACAGGGACAGGGACAGGTGCTCCACAGGGATGCAGAGGGGGAGGCTGCCTGAGCAGCAGGGACTCCTCCCCTTCCCTCTAAACAGGGCCCAAACGGGAGGTGGTAAGGCGTGACAGTGGGGACAGCATCCTGTAGTTCCGGAAGAGGACACACCGCCAACCCTCATCTTGCCAGCCTACCTGCCTGCCAGCCTCCCAAAGAGGCCCCAGGCCCAACCCCAGTGACATCAGAGCAAAGGACACAGCAAGCTGGGGAGCTCTGAGCAATGACCTCCGCAGCAGGGCTGGATCAGCAGCATTCTCTTAAGGGTCACGGGTGAAAATATCCAGCAGGTGGAAGAAAGGGAATTACAATTTTCTGAGCAGCTCTAACAGTTGCTGTGTTCTGGCATGAATAATACCAGCGCAATGCTTTCGTTTATTCTTTGTAAACGATCTTCTACCTGCTAGCACAGGCTTCTACCTATTAAGACAGAGAGGAAAATAAAGCCATTATCTGCATTCTGTGAAGCACCATATGGTTACACACGGGCCTCCAGCCAAGGGAGGGTTCTCACCAAGCCTCTGTGTACAATTCAAGAGCAAAATTAAGTCGTTACACTCTATTGGATTAGCATCAGGAAAGGAGGGCCAGGAAGTCAACAGAACCGTGAACAGAAAAATCCCTTTTTTCTTTTCTTTTCTTTTTTTTTTTTTTTGAGAGGGTCTCACTCTGTTGTCAGAGGCTGGAGTACAGTGGCACAATCACAGCTCACTGTACCCTTGACCTCTCAGACTCAACCCTGCCACCTCAGCCTCCTGAGTAGCTGGGACTACAGGTGTTCACCACCACACTAAGCTAATTTTTGTATTTTCTGTAGAGATGAGGACTCACTATGTTGTGTTTGAATTCCTGGGTTCAAGCGATCCTTCCACCTCGGCCTACCAAAGTGCTGGGACTAGAGGCGTGAGCCACTATGCTCTGCCAAAAAACTCCTTAGCTTCACTCTTTTTTTAATCTCCTGATTTCTGAGTTACCTTTAGCGTCTCAAAAACCACAATGGGGATCAACCAGATTTTTTTTTTTTTTTAGATGGAGTCTCGTTCTGCTGCCAAGGCTGGAGTGCAGTGGCGCGATCTCTGCTCACTGCAAGCTCTGCCGCCCGGGTTCACGCCATTCTCCTGCCTCAGCCTTCCGAGTACCTGGGATTACAGGAGCCCGCCACCACGCCTGGCTAATTTTTTTTGTATTTTTACTAGAGACGGGGTTTCACCGTGTTAGCCAGGATGGTCTCAATCTCCTGACTTCGTGATCCACCCACCTTGGCCTCCCAAAGTGCTGGGATTACAGGCGTGGGATAAGCCAGATTTGACTGCACAGACAGCTTCTGTTATTCGATCTGCACACTTCGAAACTAAGTATGACAATTTCAGTCCTTTGCAAGATACATAGCCTAATAATTCTAATAACCATATACTGTTATGTCTACATAAGCAGACAGACCAAAATAAATTTACTCAAAACTCAAAGCTTTAAAACGGTAAAGAATAAATTAATACATTTATGGTTTTAATCTCATTGAATCCTCCAATAGGAGAGTCACTTGTCTAAGACCCCGCAGCTTTTAAAGAGTAGAGCAGGGATGAGGGCCCACATTCATATCCAGAGCTCCCGGCAGGGCACCCAGGTTTATCACCTGAGAATGGCATCGATGAGAGAAGCAGCGATAGGAGAGGGAAGGGACATGGAGTGGCCCACCTCCTTACAAGATAAGACCCTAATAATAGGGGCAAGATGTGAAAACCAGAGACGCACTTGCACAAACAGGTTATCAGTCTCATGAACACAGAACATCATTTGGTAATGAAACAAAAATAGTCTAGCCAGGCATGGTGGCTCATGCTTACAATCCCAGCACTTCGGGAGGCCGAGGCGGGAGGATCACTTGAGGCCAGGAGTTGGAGACCAGGGGTTTTTAGAAACCCCATCTCTAAAAAAAAAAAAAAAGTCAGGAGTTTTTCAGATCATTTTAAAAGTGTGACTAGCGCATACCTCAAAAAGAGACTAAAAGAAGAACTATGAACTAATATTCATTGGGATTTTAGTTTAACTCTGATACTTACACCATAATGCACATTCTCTAAGCACTCCAAATCTCAACTTCCTGTAAAACTATTTTCCAGAACATTTGCTTACCCTGTTTAAGAGCATAACCTTACCACCTTCTCCTCCACAGGCAAGGGCAGTTTGTATGGAAAAGAGCATGGCCCTAAAGCCAGCAAGGCAAAAGGAGAAAAAACCTTATTCTCTTCCTCGTGATTTAGTGTGGTGATGTTGTTCAAGCCTTTTTCACCCATGCTTCCTTTTGATGAACATAAAATATCTCACGCCCTCCTTTCATTTTACCTGAAGTAAAATTAAGCACATCAATGAAAAATATCAAAGCAATGATATTTTAAAAGAAAAATATTTATAGTCGCCTTGAAACATACATATTTTTTCTTGTCGTGTAATTTTTTTAATGCTAAGGGGGCTTGCTCACCAAAAGTACAGTGATAGTGACTTCATACCCCAGTGTTCTGCTGCATGAGGCGGGAAGAACAGAGCAGCAAATGTCTGTAAGTGAAAGAAATGAGATAATACCAGAAGATGCATGTTTGCTTGTTTTAATGTAAGTAAGATAACCACAGCGATCTGTAAAGTATATCTGGCACCTGAATCAAATTCTTCTTCCCAAACCTCCCTTGGAGTTCTCTTTCCAATCACATCAGTGAGAAAAGGTCTCTCCTCACAAGTCACAAATGCAAATCTCTACTCACGTCAAGAGTAGGTGACATGAATTCACCCAGACAAACTGGATGAGATGTAACTTCTTAAAAGTCACTTTTACGCAGTCTTGAGAGTGTCATCAAATTGGTGGCTTATAATTATTTTAAAAACTGTTCATAAATGCATGCTAAAATGTTTGTTTTTATCCCTTGAAATTTCCATTTCTGTGTATTTGGAGTTTCCAGTCTTTCTACCAAAATACGCAATGCTCCACTGAGGACTTTTCTTAAGTACAAACAATTTGATGTTTTCCCTGGAGTTCCAAAAATAGGGCTACTATGTCTCTCATCTCATAATCTGGCAACCATACTTCCCACTGATGACCCAGCAAAGGATGGACCCGACACCCAGCATTCAAAGGGCTACAAAGCAAGGCACGCCTCCGGGTGTGTAGCACACTCTTTTGAACACAGTGAACCATCTTGTTAGTAAGGACTGAGGATTTCCCCTAGATTACGAAACAGTTTTAGAAGCCATTTTTTATTAATGACACAGATCAGGCCCCAAAATAGTTGGAGGGTTCTTTTCCTGTTTGATTCAGCTCACTAGCTTCCAAGAATGTGGACACCATTCCAAGGCTTTAGTGGTGCCTACCTGCAAAAAACAGTAGTCCTTTTCCATCTCTCACGACTTGAGGTATGTGCTGCATTCACCAGGAGTTGAACATAATTGCAATTACCAGAGCTAACAGCAAAAATGATGATGTGATCTGAGGCAACACTAGAAATTCAATAGCTTCAGCTAAGTCATCAGTTCAGCCAACGCAGCCCTTGTCTGTAGAGTTAGACAAAGACATCAGCTGAGGCCGGGCGCAGTGGCTCACGCCTGTAATCCCAGCACTTTGGGAGGCCGAGGCGGGTGGATCACCTGAGGTCAGGAGTTCGAGACCAGCCTGACCAACATGAAGAAACCTCATCTCTACTTAAAATACAAAATTAGCTGGGCGTGGTGGCGCATGCCTATAATTCCAGCTACTAGGGAGGCTGAGGCAGGAGAATTGCTTGAGCCTGGGAGGCGGAGGTTGTGGTGAGCCGAGATCGTGCCATTGCACTCCAGCCTGGGCAACAAGAGTGAAACTCCGCCTCAAAAAAAAAAAAAAAAGACATCAGCTGGAATTTCTTCCCCATTCTCTCTCCAAAGAAGTTTTGGCAGACACAAAAAATGCTAATTTTCATGAGACTGTCTTTAATGAGAATTTTTAAAATTCTTTTCAAGTTACAGGATTATTTAATATAAAATTTTCACAGTTTTTGTGGGTTTCAATAATGTATTCCAGTTCCATTCCATCTCATGTGTGGAAGAAAAGTAATGTTTCCAAAATAAATAAATAAACTTCACCATTCAAATTTTTTTGAATTTTTGTTAAATTTTAGATTCAGAGGATGCATGCGCAGATTTGTTACACAGATATATTGTGGAATGCTGAAGTTTCGACTTCTAGTGAACCCATCACCCAGTGAACACAGTACTCAATAGGTGGTTTTTCTACCCTTTCCCCTCCCCCTCCCTCCTTTTAGGGTATCCAATGTCTACTGTTCCCATTTTTTTGTTGTTGTTGTTTTTTGAGATGGAGTCTCACTCTATTGCCTAGGCTGGAGGGCAGCGGTGTGATCTCGGCTAACTGCAACCTTTGCCTCCGAGTTCAAGCAATTCTCCTGCCTCAGCCTTCTGAGTAGCTGGGACTACAGGCACGCACCACCACACCTGGCTAATTTTTTGTACTTTTAGTAGAGATAGGGTTTCATCATGTTGGTCAGGCTGGTCTTGAACTCCTGATCTCGTGATTCACCTGCCTCGGCCTCCCAAAGTGCTGGGATTACAGGCGTGAACCACTGCCCCCAGCCTACTCTTTCCACTTTTTATGTGCATGTGCACCCATTGTTTTGCTCGCACTTATAAGTGAGAACATATGGTACTGACTTTCTGTTTCTGCATGAATTTACTTAGGATAATGGCCTCTAGCTGCATCCAAGTTGCTGCAAAGGACATGGTTTCATTCTTGTTTATGGCTGCATAGTATTCCATGCTGTATACAGACATTTTCTTTATCTAACCACTGTTGATGGGCACTTGTGTTGATTCCATGACTTTGCTGTTGACGTCACCATTTTCAAAAATAAGACTTTTATGACTAGGGCTAACTGGCACCACTGCTCAGCTTTTAAAAATATATTCAATATTCCTCTTACTCTTCATTATATACATTCATGTCCACATGAGTCACTCATGAAATCACTGGTTATTCCTTACGAATCAATTTGGTTTTCTTCCAAATTGATCCAGGAATTCTGAAATTTGGCCAGGCCTGCAAAGTGAGGGAGATGTTACTATTGGACACTGGATGCTAAGGTTACTCCAGGTGTCCAACCACATAGGCAAGATTTTTTTATCATTTCATGTAAATAGTATCAATAATATAAAAATAAGCTGTTGATTTTTTAAAAATACACATACAAGTTATCTGAAGTTTGACATCTTCCTCTGCCTTCCCAAAAACAGACACTTTTCAATATCATTTATATCTTATCTAAGGTATCGCATTGTTACCCATGCAGGGTTCCAGGGACCTCATTCAAGAGATCCCGTGTTTACCTCCCCACGCTGAGGACCACGAGGTTGAACATTAACAATAAAGTCCACTGTGTCCTGTAATTAATATCTCACTTCACGCTTTTTCTTCTCAACTCTGATTAAAAGAATTTTATTCCTCTTCCTTCACAACAAAAATGTTCTGCGATCATAGTTTCCTCTCTTGCTTGTCAAAGAGCTAAACAGGCCAAGCTCTCTGGCTTTTTGTAATTGTCCAATTTATTTTATTTTATTTTTAAATTGAGATATAATGAATATACCATTTTTAAAAATCTATAGTTCAAGTCTTAATTTCTAAAGCAATGTAGTAACTCAAATAAATTTAATATATGCTATTAAGTGTAATCATCATTAGACTGATACATTTTTTAGTATTTTGCTAAGATTAAGCCTCTTTAGATTACAATTCCATTTTCCCCACTTCTGCACCTTCACAATCTGTTTTTTAAAGCAACAACACAGGCTAAGCACAGTGGCCCACACCTATAATCCCAGCACATTGGGAGGCCGAGGCGCGAGGACTGCTTGAGTTTGAGATCAGCCTGGGCAACATAGCAAGACTCCTTCTCTAGTAAAATTTAAAAAAAAAAAAAATTAGCTGGGCATTGTGGTGGACACCTACAGTCCCAGCCACTCGAGAGGCTGAGACCAGAGGATCACCTGAGCCAGGAAGCCACAGCAAGCTATGGTCACGTCGCTGCACTCCAGCCTGGACAACAGCGTGAGACCTTGACTTGAAAAAATAAATAAATAAATAAATAAATAAATAAATAAAAATAAAATATTCGCCCCAAAAAAGGACACTAAATAAAATCTTTTATTCAGTTTTCTCTTTACTAAATCTTTATACTCAAAGTAACATCATTTCTAGCTAAAGAAAATCTGAAAATGGAGAAAAAAGACTAAAATCACTCAGTCTTCTAACCCAAATCCAACCACTATTAATATTCACAGTATTAATATTTGTGTATTTTTGTATTTTAATATTTGTGTATTTTTGTATGTGTTTTAATATTTGTGTATTTTTGTATGTATTTTAATATTTGTGTATTTTTGTATTTTAATATTTGTGTATTTTTGTATGTGTTATGTTTGTGTATTTTTGTACGTGTTTTAATATTTGTGTATTTTTGTACGTGTTTTAATGTTTGTGTATTTTTGTACGTGTTTTAATGTTTGTGTATTTTTGTACATGTTTTAATGTTTGTGTATTTTTGTACGTGTTATGTTTGTGTATTTTTGTACGTGTTTTAATATTTGTGTATTTTTGTACGTGTTTTAATATTTGTGTTGTATACAACAAATGGAATGTGCAGAGGGTCCTAAATGCTGGTCACAGGCTGGCACTAGACCCTGGCTTGGTGTAACGTGTGGGGCTCTGGTTGTCTGCCAGGTGACTCTAATTCAGGAGGTGGGGGCCACAGGGCATGGGTTTGTTTCCTCACTCATTTATCTATTGAAAGTTCAGATCATTCTGACACACAGAAAAATTAGCAAATTACCAGTTTCAAGCATGGACTTTGGATCCCACAGGCAGACCTGCTCCCGCTGCAGGCCCATCACTTAACGTGGCTGAACAAGAGCACACAACCTCTCTAAGCTCACTGTCTTTACCCACAAACGAACAAACCAAGAGCTAGTTATAAAAATTAAGTGAGAAAACTTCTCAGTAAAGTCTCTAACACATAATAATTACTCAATATATAGGAATTATTGTTATTCTTTCCCATTTTTCCCTCGCATCTGGTTTAAGATTTTGTTCTAATTTGTATTGCTGTGAAATATTACATGTTTCTACGTGACATTGTATATCACAAGCACTTTTCTATGTTGCTTCATAACCTTCATAGATATTTTTAACAGCTACATACTATTCCATCCAATATAAAGAACCATAATTTACCTAATATTTTCCATTCGTGGCATTTAGACCATATGCAATTTTTCTTTCTTAAAAATTTGTTATGAACAGCTTCCTACATATAGCTCTCTACAAAAGGTAAGATGCAGTAATTCTATTTCTGGGGCTATCTCTAAGATAATATTACAAATATTCCAAAATTTTGTAATATTATCTTAGAGATAGTCCCAGAAATAGAATTACTACATCAAACTGTATGAACATTTAGATGGCTTTCTCATACAGACTGCCAAGACACTTTCCAAAGAAGGGTTTTTTCAATTTATCATATCGTTGGCGGTACATGAAGGTATCAGATTTATTTTACCCTTGCCAGTACTGAGTGTTTTTCCCCCAGTGTTAAAATGGTAGTTTAGAAATTACTAGCAGCAGCCAATTAGCATTAACTCTACCTGTGAGGATATTTATGCAATACTCATAGATCCACATGACATAGAAAACTGAGCTCGAAAAGATAAACTGAAGTTTATAGTCTCCACCCTCAAAGGAATTACAACCTAATGGGAAAGACACATTCAAAGTGACCCGCTAACATAAGCAATTAGAACACACAGGCCTCCCTCAGTACAGAGCATCAGATACTAAGAATACGAAAATCCACGAATGCTCAAGTCCCTGACATAAAATGGCAGAGTATTCGCAAATAACCTACTCACATCCTTCCAGATTCTTTAAATCATTTCTAGCTTACCCATAATACCTAAAGCAATGTAAACAGTTGTTAGACTATATCGTGTTTTTGTTTTGTTTTGTTTTTTTGAGACAGAGTCTCACTCTGTCGCCCAAGCTGGAGGGCAGTGGTGAGATCTCAGCTCACTGAAACCTCCACCTCCCGGGTTCAAGCAATTCTCCTGCCTCAGCCTCCCAAGTAGCTGGGATTACAGGTGCCCGCCACTACGCCCAGCTAATTTTTGTGTTTTTAGTAGAGATGGGTTTCACCATGTTGGCCAGGCTGGCCTCAAACTCCTGACCTCAAGTGATCTGCCCGCCTCCGCTTCCCAAAGTGCTGAGATTACAGGCGTGAGCCACCGTGCCCAGCCTGTATTGGCTTTTTATTCATATTTTTTCTGAATATTTTCCATCTGCCATTGGCTGAATCTGTGGACCCAGAACCCAGATACAGAGGGCTGACTGTAAATGCAAATGTTTTAAAAAATAATTGATCATATAAATAGTAATCATTTTCAACTTTTATGACTTGAGAAGGCAGTGTATTAAATATTTTCATTGAAATGTTTGGACAATCTTTTTGGTATGAGAACAAAATCAGCACAATGGCCTACATACTTGGAAAATTAAATATGTTAGCAATGTTACAAAGGGCTACATTCATTCATCAGAGTTCAGAACTTTTGAGTACATGGGGTCAGGGCTTAAAGAAAATCATTCACATTCTCTCTACACAACTGCACATACTCTAAATCCCTCCTTGAAAGTAAAAGCCTTTTTTTTATTAGATCACACTCTCGAACCTTAGACTGGACAGTACAGACTTACATTCTGAAAAGTCAGTCTCACAAGTAGTCATAGAAATTATGTGAACTCACCAATTCAGGTCGAGCTGCTCTTTAGAAACAACTGTAATGCATGTTCTATCAGCATGTAACTGATTTTCTACCAATAAACTTTCAGAAATTTTAATGCGGGAAGAAAAAGATCATTAAAAAATTTAATACTGATTTTAGCACTTTTTTAAACAAATCTAAAATCCCCTAAATTGCATAGACATTTTTAAAGGTATTATGCACAATGCAACTTTATCAATGAATTATCAGTTTGAGTACATTTAAAGTAAATTTAAAGTTATAGTTTATTCAAATTACATGCAAATGTGCTGGCTAAATATGGTTTCACATTTTAACTGCAAATATAGCTACAAACTGCTGGACTTTAAGAAAATCACAGATGGCTGGGCATGGTGGCTCACACCTGTAATCCCAGTGCTTTGGGAGGCCAAGACAAAAGGGTTGCTTGAGCTCAGGAGTTTGAGACCTGCCTGGGCAACAGAGTGAGACCCATCTCTACAAAAATAAAAATAAAGTAAAAATAAAGTAGTTGGGTGTGGTGACATACTCCTGTAGGCCCAACTACTGAGGACGCTGAGGTGGGAGGATCACTTGATCCCGGAAGGTAGAGGCTGCAGTGAGCCACGATCACACCACTGCACCCCAGCCTGGGTGACAGAGTGAGACCCTGTCTCAAAAAAAAATTCCAGGCTTTATCACTAGGTCATTTTATGAGAAATAGGCTCACACTTGAGAATAAAAGAAACTGATATTATTTTAAGAAAACAAAGAAATTTTGGAGCTTTCTGAGCCTTATCTCTTCCATAGTGTCAAAGAAGTACCTAAAGTATTCATTTTTAAAATAAGAAAGAGAGGAGAGGAAAAACTATTCATGAATTAAACTTTTTTCACAGGAAACATTTTCTAATTAGTTACTTATCACTGAATTAATGCCATCAACAATTTCCATGTGAATCTGCCTTCATGGACTTCTTCAAACTAAAGGTTTGCTGCTATAAGCCACTTCTATTCTCCTTCCTGCTTTTATTTACTTCTTGATTCGGCATAAGCAGTTTTAAACGTGAACAATCTCTTCCACATGAAGGAGATGAAAGATTTAAAACAGGAGAAGCATGTGACAAGAACTGAAACTTGTCACCCAAAGGAACAGCATGACGCTGCATACTTTAGGCCTGGATCAAATACCTGGTGCTTGTAACATCTGAAAATCTGTTCCTAGGGTCGCCTGAGGGAGCTGCTTGTTCTGCGAGCTAGTTTAACTCCGCAGCAATGCCCAAATCTCTCACCTTTCTGCTTTTGAATTCTGGATGTAACATAGCCTTAACACAATATAAACTGGAAACTAACAAAAATACTTCCAATTTCCAAACCAACTGATGTAGTCTCCTAAGAATAAACGGGTGTCAGTCTCCATGTACCATCTATCACCCCTCCCTGTCCTTTGAAACCTGGTCAGTGACAAAGATTCTCTGCTTGGCCAAACTGTAGTCAGCCTCCTGAACCTTCTATTAGGCCCATCTGTGCACGTCCTTGTAAAATCGTTTTAGCAAAAGAACCCTGCACTAAGTCAGTTTGACAAGAACCCCAATCCTTGATATCTGATCAGGTTTCTCATCCCCCACCATCCCCTAGGTGCTGTCTGATCACCCTGGCCTGTCTTCAGCAAGAATTCTATTAGGTAGGTTTAGCCAGAAACCCCCTCATGCCTTGTCTTAGTCCGTCTCGTGCTGCTATAACAGAACACCACAGATCGGCTAATTTATGAACAACAGAAATATACTTGGCTTATGGTTCTGGAGGCTGGGAAGTCCAAGATCAA
Organism: Chlorocebus sabaeus; assembly: GCF_047675955.1. Lineage (NCBI taxonomy): Eukaryota > Metazoa > Chordata > Mammalia > Primates > Cercopithecidae > Chlorocebus > Chlorocebus sabaeus. Next base: position 134,457,398 of record NC_132910.1, on the reverse strand, counting down.
GGTGCTGAATTTTGTGAGGGCCCTCTGCTGTGCCATAACATGGGAAAAGCCATTGCATGGGGTGGGGGTGGGGGCCAATTCGTCCATTTATCCAGAACCCACGCCGAAGGTAACAGCATTAATCCATCGATGAGGGCAAAGGACTCATCGCCTAATCACCTCCTAAAGTTCCCACCTCTCAACGCTGTTGCACTGGGGATTAGATTCCAAGATACGAACTTTGGGGAACACATTTAAACCATAGCACCCCGATGTTTCTTCATAGTAATTTTCCAGCCACTGACTTCCACCTGGCTCTTTCTTTGGCAATGAATTGCCACTTGCCCATGCTGTGTTTGGAGTTGAGCCTAATTCCTCTCCCCCACTGCAAGACCTTGTTGCACTGGTTCCTGTACCTACCATGGTGGTCCTGATAAAGTCTTCCTCACAGTACTTCAAAAGTAACATTAAATAATTTTGTCTTTAACCATCCTCAACAGTCCCTGGTCCAGATATACAACAAAGGGGGTTTCTGGGCCAGAAAGTGAGCATTTTACCAACTCACACCTACACCAGTCCCTCCCTGCCACTGCAAGGTGGCAGCTACAGTGACTCTGTCCCCACTACACCTCCTTAGGGTCAAGGGTAGAGAATCTGGGTTTATTTATCCATGCAGACCAGTACTGTAGTTACAAGGTCAAAAGGAAACCACCAAACAAGGTAATTCTTCATAGGTAAAAATGGCAGTGAATATTCAAGAGTTATGCTCTATGAATTCAGTTTACTATTAGTGATTTACAAAAAGCTGACATTTCACAGTCTTCCACAGAAAAACCTATCTATAATTTTTTGGAGAATAAAAGATGCTCATAATTCAACTTTTAAAAAGTATTTCAGAGGAAAACCAGTTAAAACATTTTATCAAAAATAGCTAGTGCAAAATAAGTAATAAAGGGAAACATACAACAGTAATGTTGAAAGTCTGTATGTTTTTCTGTTTTGGCTTCTGGAAAGTCAATTATATACTCAAAACACAAATCTCTGTATTTCTCCAAAAGTGGAGAGTTGACTTAAAAATAAAAGTCAGGGCTGGGAGAGGTAGCTAACACCTGTAATTTCAGCACTTTGGGAGGGCGAGGTGGGCAGATCACGAGGTCAGGAGATCAAGAACATCCTGGTCAACATGGTGAAACTCCATCTCTACTAAAAGTACAAAACTTAGCTGAGTATGGTGGCACACGTCTGGAATCCCAGCTACTCAGGAGACTGAAGCAGAAAAATCATTTGAACAAGGGAGTCAGAGGTTATAGTGAGCCGAGATCGAGCCACTGCACTCCAGCCTGGTGACAGAGCAAGACTCCATCTCAATAAATAAACATAAAAATAAAAATCAGATCAGGCCAGGCACAGTGGCTCATGCCTGTAATCCCAGCACTTTGGGAGGCCGAGATGAGAGGATCACTTGAGGCAGAGTTCCAGACCAGCCTGAGCAACATAGCAACATGTCACCTCCACTAAAAAAACTTTTTTAAAGTTAGCTGGGCGTGGTAGCTCATGCCTGTAGTCCCAGTTGCTTGGGAGGCTGAAGGGGGAGGAACTCTTGAGTCTGAGAGCTCAAGGTTGCAGTGAGCCATGATCACATCACTGCACTCCAGCCTGGGAGACACGACAAGACTCCCTCTGTCTCAAAAATAAATAAATAAATAAACAAACAAACAAACAAACAGCTCTAATGACTATCCAAATTCCACAACATTCAAGTCTGTCCTATTGTTTATAATGTGTACAGATGAAAACTTTAGTACAAATTCATCACTACCACTAGAAAAACAATTCAAAGCAATCAAGACCCCTGGCGTCATAATGTCATCCTGGTATACAGAACTACTTTTTTAGATCCTGAATATCAGATTAGAAAATAGATCGAGACCATCCTGGCTAACACGGTGAAACCCCGTCTCTACTAAAAATACAAAAAGAAATCAACCGGGCGAGGTGGCGGGCGCCTGTAGTCCCAGCTACTCCGGAGGCTGAGGCAGGAGAATGGCGTGAACCCGGGAGGCAGAGCTTGCAGTGAGATCGCGCCACTGCACTCCAGCCTGGGCGACAGAGCATGACTCCGTCTCCAAAAAAAAAAAAAAAAGAAAAAGGCACCTTTTTTACATTTCTCAGTAGTTTTGGGTGTTTCATTTTTTGAACTCATTTTAATGTTTCTAAAGAGTCATCTTCCCCTTCTTTTTCCAGGAGGAGCTGCTGCCACATTCTACAGCACTGTCTATTGGTGGGACATTCTCCAAATGACACATCTACCCTTTTATGTAACTAAATGTACATAAATGAGAAAAATATATATATTTAAGTAACATCCGACAATAGTTAAATTATCTACCTTACTTTTTTTTTTTTTTTTTTGGAGACAGAATCTCCCTCTATTCCCCAAGCTGGAATGCAGTGGCCAGTCTTAGCTCACTGCAACCTCCGCCTCCCGGGTTCAAGCACTTCTCCTGCCTCAGACACCCAAGTAGCTGGGATTACAGGCACCCGCCAGCAAGTCCGGCTAATTTTTTGTATTTTTAGCAGAGATGGGGTTTCACCATATTGGCCAGGCTGGTCTCAAACTCTTGACCTCAGATGATCCGCCCGCCTCAGCCTCTCAAAGTGCTGGGATTACAGGCATGAGCCACCGCGCCCGAACTATCTGCCTTACTATTAAGTGTAACATGCAAATGCAGAAAATTGAACCGAAAGCCAGGTAACTGCTTGAATGCGCTGGAGGAGTAGTACCTGTCCTGGGTCACAGGGCTTCCACCTCAGCAGGTCCCTGAGCATGGGGCGGGGTAGGTGGGGTGAGTAGGAAAGTCCTGACTGCCGGAGAGGACAGGCAGCAAGTCCATCCTCAGTCCCCCAGCATTCCACCAGGGACCCCACTTTCCAAGGGGCCTTCCTGCAATAGACTAACAGGGTGGGGCCAAGACAGAGGGTGCTGGCCCACACTAGAGTTTAAAGAAGATTTGTAAATTACCTCCATCCATCACACCTGCCTTCCTGACGTCTTGAAACACCAACAACTAACTTGTTTTCTCGTCCCCCATACACTTGCCTGGCTCCCAGGACTAGATCCCAAAGTTCTTAAGGACCAGGCTCAGTGGCATCCATTTTTGCTTCTTTTGCAACATCCAGCAACAGGACTTGCCACAGTGTACCTTGGATGTTTTGAATGAATGAATGATGTTCTCCAAAGCTTCTGCACTCACTGCACTGGATTCTCAGACAGAAACTCTTATTACTGAAAGTAAAGAGTTTTTCATTGCAGTTCTCAGGCAGAACTCTCTGGGTTGGAGTTACCGTGCACAGGAAGTCCCGCTGCTCAGTTTTGTAAAAAACTTATTTTAGGCCGGGCGCAGTAGCTCATGCCTGTAATCCCAGCACTTTGAGAGGCCGAGGCGGGCGGATCACGAGGTCAGGAGATCAAGACCATCCTGGCTAACACGGTGAAACCCCGTCTTTACTAAAAATACATAAAATTCAGCCGGGCGAGGTGGCGGGCGCCTGTAGTCCCAGCTACTCGGGAGGCTGAGGCAGGAGAATGGCGTGAACCAGGGAGGCGGAGCTTGCAGTGAGCCGAGATTGCGCCACCGCACTCCAGCCTGGGAGACCAGAGCGAGACTCCGTCTCAAAAAAAAAATACTAATTTTATAAACCTTGTTTATAAACGCTGCAAAACAAAGGAAATACAAGGGAAACTAACAAAGAGAATACTTAAAATAAGTTTTAAACTAGAACAAATGTCTCAGTTATTATAATACATTTAATGGCTCAAATCCCTAAAAAGACAAAGATTCATGATACCGAATTAAATTTCAAAATTTAACTATATCCTGCTTATAAAACACACACTACAAAAAAGGATACCACGGATTAAAAATTAAAAAGTGGTAGTCCTGAGATCAGAAGTTCGAGACCAACCTGGCCAACATGGAGAAAACCCATCTCTACCAAAAATACAAAAATTAGCCAGGCATGGTGATGTGAGCCTGCAGTCCCAGCTACTCAGGAGGCTGATACAGGAGAATTGCTTGAACCCGGGAGATGTAGGTTACAGTGAGCCGAGATTGCGCAGCTGCACTCCAGCCTCAGCAACAGAGCGAGACTCCATCTCAAAAAGAAAAAAAAAATTAAAAAATAGAAAAAGGTGGTAATGACATACCAAGCACAAAGCAGAAGTGGCAATGCTAAGTTTGGAAAACTTAGCATTTGAAATTTTTTTGGAAAAATTTCAAGGTAAAAAGGATTGAAGAGGATTTTATGCTAACTGTATATTTAAATGTCTAGAAGTATGTATATATAAATATGTATATGTACAATATGTATAAATATACAATTGTAGACATGTTTATACGTGTATAAAAGGTAAACTCGACAACAAAGACACATGTTAGATTTCAAAACGTCAAAATAAAGCTAAAACTATTAGTAATACAATGCAAAAAATTGTATGATTTTTGGAAGATGACTTTACACACATCACACACGGTCTTTGATAAATAAAAACTATGAACAATAAAAACACAGAATAGTTGACCAATATAATAAATTTAACATATGTAAATGTATTAACAAAAGCTAACACACACACTTCCTATTTTTAAAATTCCTTTTTCCAAGTTTCTATGAAATAGAGAAATTGATCACTATTAGGCAACAAAAATGTCAGTAAATTTGAAAAAAAAAAACAGGTATCATACAGTTGAGACTGACTGCCATAAGACATCACATGACAACAGTTTTTTTAAAACACAATTTCTAGGAGAAAAAGGAAGAAAAAAGTAATTCAAGATAGTGGGTCAAAGAGGAAATCAAAATGCTAATTTATAGACAACTGAAATAACTAAAACAATAAAATATTACATATTAAAGCTGCACTCAAAAGCAATTTCATAGCTCTAAAGACTTTGTATTTTATATTTATGTAATTCACATGTACTATATAAATCATATAACCCACATACTTCATTCACAAAAACTATATCTTATGTTATTAATTTTGAAAACTGAAAAACGTATCTGGCATCATAACCAAAAGTAGTTGAAATACACTTCACCATAACAAATTATTATTATTTTGAGACAGAGTTTCACTCTGTCACCCAGGCTGGAGTGCAGTGGTACAATCTCAGCTCACTGCAACCTCCACCTCCCGGGTTCAAGTGATTCTCCTGCCTCAGCCTCCCTAGCAACTAGGATTACAGGCGCCCGCCACCACACCCAGCTAAATTTTTGTATTTTTAGTAGAGACAGCGTTTCACCATGTTGGCCAGATTGGTCTCGAACTCCTGACCTCAAGTGATCCTCCCGCCTCAACCTCCCAAAGTGCTAGGATTATAGGCGTGAGCCATCTCGCCTGGCCCATTAATCTTTTTAATGTGGAAAAACCTAAAACAAATAATTATTTCACATCTAAGATTCTTAGTATAATCTTTTACACAGAAAATAAAAATATCTAACCAGGAGAAGCAATGTCTTTAAAGTAGATTAAGTAAAATACTGTCCACAATTTGCTTACTCATTGAATCTAAAACCACCAATACCATGTAATTCTTGATCCTCAAAGAAGAAAAATAAAACACAGTGAAGAACAATGAGATGACGTTTCCTTCTAGCACCATATCCCATCTTGTCATTACAAAGATTTTCTCAGTACCCATTCCATTGCCCTTTTTTCTAAAATGAACTATTTCTAGCTGGTTGCCAAATTGTTCTTGTCATTAATTACCTTTCAACGTTCCTGTGTTCAGCATCCTTTGAATGTACATCTGGCACTGGCACTGTCCTACGGGCGTCTGCTGAGCCTGCACGTTGCAGCTCCAGATCAAGAGCTGGCCTTACCGGCCACTCAAATGTTCATGTCCCGCCCGAGAGATGTTCTAAGCAGCACTGCTTTTCTGGCTTAAAATATCGAGGCCACAGTATTATCTTTAGTACTCAGCTTAATTTATTTGGTGAGATATATTTGTGTGTCTTAATCAACGGTCAGAAATCGTAATACAAATGAGTCTACTATATTTTACATTAAGAAAAAGTAAAAGAGAAAAAATATATATATGTGTGTATATATGTATAGTATTTATGTGTAGATATGTATGTATATATATGTGTGTGTGTGTATATGTGTGTGTGTGTGTATCTGTGTGTATATATATCTCAATACTGGTGAACAGAGCCAAACTTTGTCCAGCAGAAATGATACGCAGTTTTTAAAAGGTTAACAGCTCAGACTCTGGAGCCAGACTGCTGGGTTGAAATATGAGATCAACCCCGGCTACTCCTTGAACCTCAGTCTCCTCTTCTATAAAATGGAATATCAGCACTACCTTTGTAAGTATTAAATGTGGCAATGCAAATAAAGTGCTTAGAGCAATCCCCGACCCACAGTAAACATGAATAAGAGTTCATTCTTTTTCTGCTTCTCCTTACTCCTTCCCTCCCGACTCTGAAGTAGGGTTAGCAAACATCTAATCTAGTCTGTCCAACCCATAGCTCAAGGGCTGCATGTGGCCCAGAACAGTTCTGAATGCAGCCCAACACAAATTTGTAAACTTTCTTAAAACATTATGAGATTTTTTTGCGATTTTCTTTTTTTAGCTCATCAGCTATCATTAGTGTCAGTGTATTTTATGTGTAGCCCAAGATAATTCTTCTTCCTATGTGGCCCAGGGGAGCCAAAAGATTGGACACACCTGATCTAACAGAATCAAGAAGTATATAGCATAAAGACTGTCTTCTAGAATGTTCTTTTTTCAATGCAGGAGGAAATGCTAAAGATACAGGTAAAAATGAAATAAAGATGCTAGAGTAACCATTATTATCTGGGAGTAGACACAGTGTCTAAAGTACTGCTCTTGTTTTTCTACATTACTGCATTTTCTACATTAAAAAAGTACTGCTTTCTACATTCTCTACATTACTTCACAGTCTACTAACGATTAAAGACTTTCTTTGGACAAACATTTTCTTAACAAATTAATAACCAGGCTCTGATGAAAGGAAAGTGATCAACCCAGACAAATTACGCTGGTCAGAAAGTCCCCCAAAACAACAACAGAAAAAGGATGCTTCCCGTCTCTGCGGTTCTGTATTAACTCCAAAGTCAGCAGGCCTTCCAAAGCTTTCCCAGCCTATCACGACCAACCCAGGACAAAGGGGAAGTGATCAGACAGGAGAAGCCGGAGCCCAGAGGCACTGCTGGAGGGAGTTAAGCGAGGATCGGAATGAATGGCGATGCTGTAACAAGATTACAGGAGAGATGTAACCATAACGGATGAGATGGAGAACTGGATTTCTTTCCAGAAGCGCCGCAGAGTTCACTGAGCTGCGTCCTCCTTTCTCTTCCTCAGGAAGAGTCCAGAAGAATCTGATTTATTGACCAGAGAACAGAGATTTTAAAAAAAAGTCAAAGTGATTTGTCCAGACTGGACAATTCTTTTCACCCAGCAGGTGTAATGTGGGCTCCATCTGCTACAGGAACCCACTCTGATCCCTCAGTCCTCCTCCTGGCCTTGGCGAAATTGGCTGGGGAGCTCAGCCAGCCCCACAGGCCTGTTGGGTAGATAAATCCACAATGAAAGCGGCCTGATTCCCAGCAAGACCTTTCCACTGCAGCCTCAGGGACACCAGGCAGCTACTCCCCTCACACCTCCTCTTCCTCTATCTTCTCCCTTGCCATTTTTCAGCTCCCAGTCATGGATCTGTGCCGTCTCCCATGCTCCCGTCTCCCCGCTCACAGTCCACTGCTTCAAGAGCACCTTGGGCCCTCACCTTGGACCCCACCTCCCCCAGCTCAGCCTCTTCCAGCTCCATCCACCCACCAGGGCTGCCGAACAAGCAGGCAGGATTAAGACGCTGAGCTGGGAGTGGGGTGGGTGTGGGGTGTAGGGCTGTGAAGGCCACAGGGGTAAAGCGCAAGTGTTCCCTAGAGAAGGTGTCACCCAAAGCCAAATGACAAAGTGGGAAGGCGATGAGACACAGTGACCAGAGAGGCTGCACACCCGGGCGGCTCGGGCAGGCTCCCTGGCGCCTCAGGCTGACAGACGGATTGCAAGGACTGCAGAACTATCCCAAGAGTGGAAAGCATCCCAAAGGGGTCACACCACAAGGCCTGGGGACTTCATCTATAAAAAAATTTTGTTTTGGAAATCATATCCACTGTGGTGTCCCCTTTAAATATGGAGAAATTCTCCTCCTTTTTTCAGCATGAAAGTGTCAGAAAGCATCTGGGACTCACAAAGGCCCCCTCCAGGCATGGGGGCTTCGAGTTTTGGGGCAGTGGGGACAGGGCATGAGGGGGAGTCTGGAATCTCTGAAGACGACTTTCCTTGCAAGGGCATGTGCTAGGCCCCACCGTCCCGAACATGAACACATAAATGTTGGTTTCCTCAAAATGTGGATGGCAGGGGACCTTCTTTAGAAGTAGAAAGGCAGACGTGTCATCATAACCTTTTGTTGCAATGGTTTGAAAAGAAAAATAGTCCAAATCTTGGAGGGAAAGTGGGGGTTGGGGGGAGAAGGGAGGTACCTGACACAGCGCTGGAGGAGGCAGGCCAAGACAGAAGGAAATGCCGTCACACACAGAGCTCCCAGGATGCGTGCCACAGCGGGTCACTGCTCTGGGAAGCCGCAGTATCCCGGGGCTCACGGTGGAGATAGAAGGCTGCAGCAACCTCAGGCGGCTGGAAGATGGGGTGCCCCAGACTGGATTCTACCCCTTCAAGACACCAGGAAGCCTTCCATGAGCGTCAGGGACTCCTGGATTCATGAGGAGGTGATTTTGGACTAACGATGCATCCCCGGCTTCCACACCAGAGAGCTAGGCTAAGGGACATCATGTGCTCCCCAAACGTACATTACTGGGGAGCGGGGAGGTGACATCCTGCTTACAGAGACAAGTCATTTTACACTGACAGACGGGCTCTCACTTTAGAAAATTATTATAGGGCTTTCACAATAAAGTGGGAAAACAGAGGCATGTATCCTGTTTATTTTCCTCTTCAGAGGGAAATCTACAGCACAGAGGTATGCTTGCAAAGTGTTACTGTCAGAAGAACATCTTCAGACGTGGATCTGCTCAGTGTGGGGTCTCCCACCGTCCCAAGCACTTTCTCAATTTACCTGCTTCTTCAAGCCCCAAAGACTCCGATGAATCCTTTCTGCCTCTTTATCTACGTCATTTATCCATTTATCAAATTCGATACACTGCCAGCTCTGGCCCTTGGGAGCGTCCAGCTTGACTGGTCTGCATCAAGACAGACTGAGGCCAAGATATCAACAGCTGTTTAAGCCAGTTCCTCCCACGCCAGTGTGATTTTTATTTTTATTTTTGTATTTATTGAGATAGGGTCTCACTCTGTCACCCAGGCTAGAGTGCGGTGGCACAATCTTGGCTCACTGTAGCTTCAATATCCCAGGCTCAGAGGATCCTCCCACCTCAGCCTCAAAGCAGCTGGGACCACAGGAACACAGCACCACGCTCAGCTAAGTTTTTTAAAACTTTTTTGTAGAGATGGGATCTTGCTATGTCGCCCCAGGCTGGTCCAGAACTCCTGGGCTCAAGTGATCCCCTGACTTAGACCTCCCAAAGTGCTGGGATTATAGGTGTGAGCCACCGTACTTGGCCTAGTATGATTCAAGTGGATTAAAATCTCTTGACGTAAGACCTTCTTAAAAATCCAGATCTAGCTATTATTATAGTATACTATATATTAAAAAATTAGATCCAAAGCTTGTACCTTGGCAATACATCTATTTATTCCTCATTGAGATAAACTATAGACCATATCATTCGTTTCCCCCACATTAAGAAATGTTGGAAATTATATCATGTCTACAGCTATGCAACAAGAGTTTAAAACTTATTTCACAAATATATAAACTAAGTAGGAGGATACAAGCACAGTCTCCAAACTTCAAGTAACTAATGTTAAAGCCCACCTCATACACTGAAAATTCTATTTTTAAGGTGACCAGATCATCACTGTGTGATATTTTAGGCAGACTAAAGAAATTTTAAATTCCTCGCAGCAAATAGTTTGTATATAATGAACTTTCCCAGGTTTTTATCCCAAAATATGTGATCAACCTCAGGAACAGAAAATATCTAAACACTTTCAACCCATCACAAGATACAGATACCATTTCAGTTTAATGAGCCCTTTTAAAAGAACTTGGCAATAACCGGCAAATTTACCTCTTGATGCATTTGATTTTCCAAAATCAAAGTAAACCCACAAGGAAACAAACGTGCTCAATATCATAATTAATCTACAAGCAGTAAAATTTATAAATCTTTGCAAAGCCAGATTTATTACAGTAAAACCTGAAATCTCAGAAGTTCATTCTAAATGCTTTATTACAATAAAACTGACGTGCCTTTGCTGAAAACACCTTTGAGCCAAAGTGAGGTAATTCATAAAATGGTTTTTTATGGGCCGGGCCTGGTGGTTCACGCCTGTAATCCCAGCGCTTTGGGAGGCCGAGGTGGGTGGATCACAAGGTCAGGAGATCAAGACCATCCTGGCTAACATGGTGAAACCCCGTCTCTACTAAAAAACACAAAAAATTAGCCGGGCGAGGTGGCGGGCGCCTGTAGTCCCAGCTACTCGGGAGGCTGAGGCAGGAGAATGGTGTGAACCCAGGAAGTGGAGCTTGCAGGGAGCAGAGATCCAGCCACTGCACTCCAGCCTGGGCGACAGAGCGAGACTCCGTCTCAAAAAAAAAAAAAATGTTTTTATCACTACCTAGAAGTCACTACAGTTTTAAATGCATCCTTGTTCACTGTTTAGACTTAATCCTGTGATTTTAACATGAGAGGTAAGCTTCCTTAGGAGCCAGGCCCGCGTCTTCAACTTCTCTAAATCTTCTGCAGACCGCAACCCAGCACACATCTCTGGAGGCTCACGCCTTCTCTCTGCAGAACACCAGCCCACACGGTCCCACAGGACCTGGCCTGGGCCTGCCTCTGACTTCAGCTGCAGCTACACCTTCTGCTCCTTTCCTGGCTCAACAAGCCCAGCTCCATGGGCCACCATCTCCGTTTCTCTAGCACAGCAAGCTGTTTTCCACCTGCTCCTGTGTCATTGCTGGTTGGTGGATACCTGCCTCACTGGTCAAGTGTCACCCCAAATGAGGTACTATTGAGTAGTCATCCAGAAAACTGCTTCTAGCAACCCAGGGCCTGGGTCCAGATCCCAGCTCTATCACTTACTAACTAGGCATCCCTGGAGAACATTTATCTTTCTGTTCCTTGAAGGTTCTTGTTTGTATATGGATAAAATGATGATACCTAAATGATACAGGTGTCTTAAAGATCAGATTAGATCATAAAAAAAAAAAGCATTTAGGGCCGGGCATGGTGGCTCATGCCTGTAATCCCAGCACTTTGGAAAGCCGGGGCAGGTGGATGACCTGAGGTCAGGAGTTCGAGACCAGCCTGATCAATATGGAGAAACCCCGTCTCTACTAAAAATACAAAATTAGCCAGGCGTGGTGGCACATGCCTGTAATTCCAGCTACTAAGGAGGCTGAGGCAGGAGAATCACTTGAACCTGGGAGGCGGAGGTTACGGTGAGCTGAAATCGCACTACTGCACTCCAGCCTGGGCAAGAAGACCGAAACTTCGTCTCAAAAAAAATTAAATAAATAAATAAAACATTTAGAAAATAGTTGGTGATCAATAAATGTTAATGTTAGCTATTCTGTCATTTCTCCCCAGCGCTCTCTATTCTACCAAGTGCTTAATTTTTACAGCACTTAAAACTATTCGAACTTTTTATTTCTTTTTCTTTTTTTTTTTTTTTTTTGAGACAGAGTCTCATTGTCACCCAAGCTGGAATGCAGTGGCATGATCTCGGCTCACTACACCTTCTGCCTCCGGGTTCAAGCGATTCTCCTGCCTCAGTCTCCCAAGTAGCTAGGATTACAGGTGTCCGCCACCATGCCTGGCTAATTTTTGTATTTTTAGTAGAGACAGGGTTTTACCCTGTTGGCCAGGCTGGTCTCGAACTCCTGACCTCAGGTGACCCAACCGCCCCGGCCTCCCAAAGTGCTGGGATTACAGGTGTGAGCCACCACGCCTGGACCATTTCTTTAATTTTTCAAAAGTCTGTTGTCCCACTAGAATGGAACCTCCAAAAGTACAGGAACTGTATCTGACTTGTTCTGCACCTCAGTGCCTAGAACACATCCCAGGAACTGGTGGATGCTCCAGTCACTGAATGAATCAATAGCTACAATTTAAAAGGCTTTAAAACAATTGTTAAGAAATTCAAGGTATTCGTCTAGGAATATTATTCAATGTTAAGTTGACTTAAGTAAGTTCTTGAACTATAACTTCTTTTGAGTATACAAATGTCTGTGGAGTATACATTTTTTAAAATAATTCTAGGCTGGGCTTGGGTGCTAACATCTGTAATCTCAGCACTTTAGGAGGCTGAGACGGGAGGATTGCTTGAGGCCAGGAGTTCAAAACCAGTGATTTGGTTTGGAGCTGTGTCTCCAACCAAACCTCATCTAATAGCTCCCATAATCCTCACATGTTATGGGAGGGACCCTGTGGGAAGTGACTGAATTATGGGGGTGGATCTTTCCCCCATATCATGCTGTTCTCATGATAGTGAATGGGTCTCATGAGATCTGATGGTTTTAAAAAAGGAAGTTTCCTTGCACAACTCCCTCTTTTCCTGCTACCATCCACGTAAGATGTGACTTGCTCCTCCTTGCCTTCCGCCATAATTATGAGGCTTCTCCAGCCATGTGAAACTGTGAGTTCTCCATTAAACTTCTTTCCTTTGTAAATTGCCCAGTCTTGGGTATGTCTTTATCAGCGGCATAAAAATGGACTATTATAACCAGCTTTGGCAACATAGTGAGACCCTCTCTCTACAAAAAAAACAAGTTAAAAATTAGCTGGGCATAGTGGTGCATGCCTACAGCCCAGCTACTAAGGAGGCTGAGGCAGGAGGAGCGCTTGAGCTCAGGAGTTGGAGGCTGCAGTGAGCCATGATGGTGCCACTGCACTCCAGCCTCGGCAAGAGAATGAAACCTTGTCTCAAAAACAAAATCTGTCTTAAAAATCTACCATTTGCGGAAACCACTTTAAGAAAGCAACTCTTTTCAAGAAAACCAATAAAAATTTTGGAAAAGAATAAAATCTTGATGCCCATGTGTTCTAAACAATTTTATAATGCAAAATACAAGTTCTAATACAAAGTCTAAAAAAGCGTATTTGGTCTGAACTATTTAAACATGTGAGGATCAAATGGGAAAGTGTAAAGTACCACTTTCCCATTTGGGCACAGAGATGTACCCGTGCTCCCTGAGGTCTGGAGGGGGAGCACATGGCTCCACACAAAGGCTAAGGGCTTGTAGCTGAGGCTAGAAGGCCCTCCAGCCTCAACCAGACTAATGGTTTCTTTCTTCAGGTGCTAACCGTGGTCTGTGCAAGTGTACCGCAGGAGAGCAAACACACTAAAGAAGCACTTGGCATTTCTCCCTCTGTTTCAATAGGCCCAGCTGGTGCTTCTATTTCTAATTCCCTCCCAGTCCCACCCTTCGCCCTCACTGGCACGGAATTCTCATTGTAACACAGATCAACTCACGTCATTCCCGCCCCTGCTTAGAAGCCCCCAGTGGTTTCTAGATCTTCACATCTGGCCCTCTCCCACCTTTCCATTGTCTTATCACCCCAGCCAGTTTCCAAACACATCTCCAACCCCAAGCCTTCACTCAAGCTCCGGTCACCTCCTTCCCCAGCAGGGAGAGTTCTTCCGCTCTGCAGGAACTCCCGCCCCACCCCCATCTCCATCTGCACAAGCTCAAGTGAAAGCCTCATACCTGGGAAACCTCCCCTACCAGTTCACAAGACAGAAGCAACTGCTTCGCGTTCACTCAAAACAAAGAGTGCTCAAAGCATTTAGCACACTCTCCATTTCTTACGTCAGGATACCCCAAAAGATGGCATGTCCCATCAGTCTCCTATTTGCAGGAGTGACACAGAGGTTGGTGCTAGAAAGCACTCCATAAACATGTATGGGTTTTAATTTACTGTGATTTACTCAAAATACATAGCACAATTTTAAAACATTACCAGCATCCTGTATACCTTTTGAAGGGTTCTGAAAATCAAAAGTCCAAACTTTTTCTCTACATGCCCACAGTAGGCTATTTCTAACAATGGACTTGCATATTCTAGTAGGTTATTTCTAAATAGTGGGTTGGAAGATGCCAAGTCAAAACCACTTTTCCTTTGAGTGCCTTAACATCCTGCTTCTTGTTGAATCCAGTAATCATCTCCTTGTTGTCCAACCCTCACCTGAAATTTTACCGTTGGTTAGAACCATATACTTTTGGAATTACTGGCACCAAAATACTCACGATTTCAACACGGGCGTTTCAAGTTACAGAATAAAATAATAACTCCTGGCAAATCCTGCTGTGAAAGTGTAGGTTTGCCTCAACTGTACCACAGCACAGTCAGAAAAAAGCACCTGGGCTTGCCTGTCTCTGCTCACCCGCAAGCCTCTCTGCTCTGGGTTGTGGGAAATCATGCACCCAGGCGAACCCAAGTCAAGAGATGGGGCAAAACCGTTCCTCTCCTGTCTTCACTGGCAGGATCTAATGGAACACTCATTACCACTCTCTATGGTGGGATCTAAGGGATCATCTGAAACACAACGAAATTTTATAAATAATCCTTATCCCCCACAAGAATGATAAAATTTGAACAAGCTTTTGGCTACCCGCTGTGTCACAGGACTATTGGTAACTGATGAGCTTCATTCGAGTTCAACAAGTGGGAATGTAATGTGCCTCCTGTAAAGCTCATCTATGTGTCTGGCTCTACGGCTGCTGTTTCATATGCATGAATTAATGAGCTAAAATCCCAAACACAACGTAAAAGGGCCCAACAATATAGGTACTACAGATGGGGGTCAATTGAAAGGGATGCTGTAAAAAATCTATTACTGAGTATCAAAGATAGCATTTGGTTTCTGGTTTTGTACATATAACAATAGATAGATTCCAGGCTATTCCTATGATAACATGACTCTTTTCAGAGTACAGTTTCAGCCAGGATCCCCCACATCACCCCTCCTCCTGCCCCCGCCAGCATTTGAACTTGTCATCACGTGTATTGTGACTCAGAATAAAAGGTTGTGAGCCAATCCTCATCAGCTTCCAGACTGGAATTTCAAAGCCCAATAAAAGATCTGGCAACAAAAAAATGAGGAAGCCTGCAGCAGATACTGAGAATTTTTACAGTAGATAAAAATCTTTCAAACAATTCAGCATTTTACCGTCATTACTGAAGCAAAATTGGAATTCCAGTGGAGATTTTAACCCACCCCCACCCCCACCCCCAGGCAGTTCAAAAGAAAGTTACCACTTGGATCCCAGCAGGTATCACCCCTGCTCTTCTATCTGATGCTTGGCTTTAAGAGGGAGTCCCACTGCTTCCTCTGAGGGCGCAGAGGTAGAGCGAGGAGCTCAGTACTGCACAGGCTGGCAGGCCCCATCAGCTGCCGGTCAGCAGAGACAGCTCAGGTCAGGTCACCTACCCAGGTCAGGGCAACAGTCCACCAATTAGAGCCATTTGGAACCTTTAAAAATTGCCAAAATATTTCTCTTTGGTTAATATGACAGATCACCAATTCCTATGAATTTATAAATTCTGCTGAAATAAAAAAAAATATATGAGCATACTGAAATATTTACAAATGAAATTAAGTTGGTATAATGTCTGGCATTTCAAACTAGAACTGGTAGGGGGTAGATGGGGGTATAAATGCAGTAAGACCGGCCATTCCATTGATACTTTTTAGCGCTGGATGATGAGTACACGGTTGGGTTCAATATAATATTTTTGAGTTATACTACTTTTGTATACATTTGAAATTATGCAAAATAAAACATTAAAAAGTGTGAAATCGAGTTTCAAAGAAAATTATTAAAAGCCTGTAGAGCAATCTATACGGTGCATATAAATGACTACATATATCCTTACGTACTAATGTGTCACTGTCCTACAGTGCAAAAGCAAGTTAAGTCTCAGAGGCGTTCATCTTGGCCTTTTACGGAGTCTGCTTAATTTCAGGGACTGAGGTTTCTGCTAAAGTCAAAAAAATTGAGAAAATTAAGGCACCTTTTAAAATTCAGCGCAGGTTACAAAATCCACAAGATGCAAGCTTTACTAGCTTTTTGTCTACTCAAGTCAAAGAAAGCTTTGTAAAGATCTCTTCTATGCCAAAATAGACAAAACACAACAAAATAAAGATGCTATAAACTTGTCACACGCATAGATGGAGTCACATCAGCAGGTAACAGCTAATCCTTCAGAGGAAGGCGGCAGAGCAACAGCGAGTAACGAAAAAGGCGACTTCACAGTTTTTTAGCGTTTGAACTTTTGACCTCCCCAAACGTCAAGAAAGAATTTCTAAACCGCAGAACTAGAAAGAATGCTTTCTTCCTTAAAATTGTTTCCTAAAGCTTTACTATTTAGTACGTACGCTTTTAGCCACCGGACCCAGAGTACAAAACTCAAAAGTGTATTCTAAAGGCGATGCAAACTGGATTAAGGAGGGGAAATTAGTGCAATAAAAACCAGCAAGTCAAAGCAGCACTGAAGTGCGGCGGCGACCTTCACCTCTGGGCGACTCTGCCCCTCTTCACGTTTTGCTCTCTTTTGTGGAAGATCAGATTTTTTTCCTCCGGCCTCTTTGTGTCTCTTCCTTCCCTCAAACACACAAAACGACTTGAGAGACGTGCAGCAGGTGAGACATTTAACACCAACTCCGCAGCCTTGTCTCGTTCCGAAATGAGTGCGCGCAACACTCAGCCCCCACCCGAGCTTCCCGGCGCGTCCCCCGCAGTCGCCGCCCAGGGAAGGGCGTCCCAGGCGCACCTGAGCCGCCGCTCCGGCCGGGAGCCCCGCGCAACCCGAGCCCCGGAGTCCTCCCCGCCCACCTCCGCCCGGCCCGCGTACTCCAGCCGCGGAGCAGTGCCGGGAGGGGGACACTCACGCGCCCCGAGCGCCGCGCCCTCAGAGCCGCCCGCCGAGCCGCGGCGCCCACCTGGCGGCCCCAGGCACCGCCCGCCACTGGGGAGGCTCCCGCGGGCAGGCGGGGGCGGCGCACGGGGAATGGGACGGCTCCCTCCTTTCGGTGCCAGGAAGTTCCCCAATCCCACGCTCGCAGAGGGCCCCCGGCTCCTCCCCCGGCAGGGACGCGGGCACCCAGGGGAGCCTCGGCGGTGCCCGCGGCGGGTTGGGGCAGGGCGGGGCTCCCGCGGCCGCACGGCACGGACGCAACCCGGCGGGAAGGGACGGGACGGGCGCCCGGCGGCCGCACTCACCCAGGCAGCGGATGTGGAAGCCCGAGGGCGGCCGCAGGGCCCGGCGCGTCCAGCCTTCGCGCAGCGCCTCCAGATGCTCCTCCTTGCCCTGGATCAGCAGGACCTGCTCGTCGATCCAGCCCAGGAAGAAGGTCTCGGCCACCGCGGCCGTGACTTTCTTGTTCCAGAAGTGCTGCATGTTCTCGGCTTTGAAGTCGGCGAAGATCTCGTAGCCGATGTGGTGCCGGGCGAGCTGGCGGGGCTGGGCCGGGGGCGCGGGCCGGGCTGCCCCGGGCCTTTCCCCTGCCGGCGCCTCGGCCGGGCCCAGGACGATGGCCAGGGAGTGAGGCGCGATCTGCAGAAACTTCTCCATCTTCCCAGGCATCTGCCGCGCCGACCTGGCTCACCGAGGCCGCCTCCCGCCGCTCCCGGGAACAGCCGCCGGGATGTGGCTGCAAGACCAGCGGGGAGCGCCACCGTCCCCCAGGGCAGGGCTGGCCGCGCGTCCCCCAGGGCAGGGCTGGCCGCGCCTCCCCCGCGCCCCGCGTCCCTGCAGCCCGGGCGCCCGGCGCAGTCCCCGGGCGCAGCCCACGGGTCTCCGCGGGGAAGGGACGGTGTGCGGGGCCCGCTCCGGCCCGAGCTCTGGAGCGCGTTACCTGCAGCTCCGGGCCACCCTTCGGGCAGCGCTCATTTTCCGGCGGCGGCACCCTCGCCTCCCCGGGCGCCCAGCGGCCCGCGGGGGCGGAGACGCGGGAGGAGGCGGTGAGGGGGCGGGCAGTGCGAACTGGGCCCGGGAACCCCCTCGGCTGGACGAGGCCCGAGGAATCCCGAGGAGTCCGATGTCGGAGGTGGTCGGGGAGCGCGAATGGCCAAGGGGTGAGCGTTGGGGTGTTGGGCCTCGAGGGAGACCCGAAGGCGGGGGGGGGGGACACAACGGCGACACTTGGAAGGCACCGATTCCGGAGCGGTGAGTGTCGCTCCTCCCCACGCTCCACCCCTGCCCCCACCTCCCACCTCCCGCTGGAACAAGTGGATTCGCTGACTGGTTAATGAATGTACCCTTGGAAGTGGCTTTTTAAAAAACTTAGTCAACCACGAAAAATTGTCATCAGTCCCTCCTCCCAAACTCTTGTGGAATTCTACGCTCTTGTCTTCAGTATATAGTTTGGCCTACCCTAGAGGAAACCCAGTCAACCATTCCTAGTATTATCTAGATAACCCTCGGTTTATGAAGAGGTTACAGAAATTTACCAAGAAAGGTAACGATGATGCTTTTAAGAAAATTCCTTACGTTTGTTTCTATGCAAAATTCTGTTTGACTTATTTTTTAATCGAGAGTCACTAGTAGTCATATATGAAAAGAGATTATTGTCATAAGAAGCATTAAGGGGTGATGCTACATTTACCCAGAGCGGTACTTAAATTTCGATGTGCCTCACCATCACCTGGAACACTTATTAAAACACAGGTATCTGGGCCCCATTCCCAGAGCTTCTGATTCAGTAGGTCTAGGGGAACCTGGTTTTTACAATTTCTAACAAATTCCCAGGTGGTGGTGGTGGTGGTGGTGGTGGTGGTGGTCGTGGTGGTGGTGGTGGTGGTGGTGGTGGTGGTGGTGGTGGTGGTCTTGGACCACACGGTGAAAAACACAGAATGCCCAGCCTAGTTTTGGGGACTGGAAATAATAACTGTACTGTTTTCTGCTGGTGTCCTGTGATTTTATTATCATGAAAAAGTCACTAGTGTCTAAAGACCTGTTGGGGACTGGAAATAATAACTGTACTGTTTTCTGCTGGTGTCCTGTGATTTTATTATCATGAAAAAGTCACTAAACTTGTGTCTAAAGACCTGTGGGGTGTTTTTGCTTGTTTTGTTTTGTTTTTTTGAGACAAAGTCTCACTGTCGCCCAGGTTGGAGTGCAGTGGCACGATCTTGGCTCACTGCAACCTCCACCTCCGGGGTTCAAGTGATTCTCCTGCCTCAGCCTTCTGAGAAGCTAGGATTACAGGCGGGCACCACCACACCCGGCTAATTTTTGTATTTTTAGTAGAGACGGGGTTTCTCTACTAAAAATCTCTACGGGGCTCCACGTTGACCGGGCTGGTCTCGAACTCCTGACCTCAGGTGATCCATTCACCTCGGCCTCCCAAAATGCTGGGATTACAGGCATGAGCCACCGTGCCTGGCCAAGACCTGAGTTTTTAGTCTTACTGCCGGATGCCCAAACAGGGCACAGAAACTCAGTTTCTCCATCTGCAAAATGGGAGCTGTTAGGTCCTGCTCAGTCCCTGGTGAAGGAATCAAGCAAAGAAATGGATAGGAAGTAACCTCTGATGATAAAGTGTTCAGTCAGCATGAGGGTGTCACAGACACCAAGTGCTTTTCAGACCTCAAAAAGCCAAGAACTGGGTTTAGTATAGGTGGCTGGAGCAGGGCATCCTGACCTCAAAATTTCCCAGGCACCCACCATGTGGGGAGACCTGTGATTTTCCTGCCTGGCTTTTGATGCTTTCGCAGTAAGTCTCCTCAATTTGGCCGCATTGAAATGCTGCATTCCTCACCCTCCTGCTTAGTGCCTGGGCATCAGGAAGAAAGGAAGTGATGGTGAATGGAAAAATGGAAGAAGGGACAAGTTTACACTTCTGACTTTTTTTAGTTTGCATTTATCTCTTTAACTTTTTGTTTTATTTTGACATGGCTTCAGACAGAGAAAAGTACAAGAACTGTACAAAGAATACCTGCATATCTTCGCTTGGGTTCCTTAATTAACATTTTACTCTGTCTCTACACATGCACAAACTTTTTCTAAATGATGTAACAATCTCCCTACTATAAATTATTACTTTACTCTTTCAATTAATAAATATCTTTCTGAGAAGTATTTTGATATTATATAAATACCATCCTGTTACTTCTCCAGTGTTTGCTCATTATATTGGTCTTTGATTCTTGTTTGTCTTGATAGTATAATGGTTGCTAAATTCTGGTATTCCAATTTCATCATGCCTTCTACATGTATTCGTTGTCATTCTACTGTAAAAATGAGATTTCCTTTATTATTTAATAACAGTGTGGGCTATACCTTCTTGCTTTATTCAATAGGTTATAATTCTTAAGTATTATCATTATTTTGATGTTCATATTACCCCAAATTTGGCCAGTGGGAGCCTCTAAAAGCTGGCTCTTATGTCCTTTTGAATTGGTCCCATCATTCTCTGAGCACTTCCTTACTTTTTGGCACATCAAGATGTTCCAGAATCATTTTGCTCCACCCCTACAATCAGCCATTTTTCCAAGGAACTCTGATTCTTTTTAGTGAATGGTATTTAGAAACCAGCATGTGGCCACTAGGTGTGCTCATTGCTACTGAGGTGACATTGGGTTTTGATTAGTCCATCTATTCATGAGCAGCATCCACAAGATACTATAGTTCTTCTCTTTACAACATGTCTTCAATCATCTATATAGGAAATATGAGGCAGTGTAGCTTAGTACAAATAGGTTGGATGCAGGGTTGGACAATGTGTGTTCAGTCTACTTATCAGATAAATGAAGAACCTTAGGCAGGTGACTTGTTTAACCCTCTGGTTTCTCATTTCTAAAATGGACAGTTGTCATGAGAAGCAAGATATCATGTGTAAAGTGTCCAGTACCTAGTAGGCACTCAAGAAAACACTAATTTCTTCCCTTTCTACTCATTGACTCATAGATGTACATATTTTTCTTTAGTGTGGCTGTCCCCACAACCTTCAGATTTCTGCTTCTCTCAGAGCCCAGAATACAACTGCATTGCCATGTTTAGGCTTTTCCCTCCATGGAATAAAAGAAATGCTGCTCTGATCAGAGGTGGGAATTTTGTTGCTTCTATTGCAGGTTCTACCACAATTTGCTCTTTAAAAAAGTATATTATCAGAAGAATGGCCTGTAACCTCACCACTCTGGGAGGCTGAAGCAAGAGAATCACTTGAGCCTAGGATTTCAAGAGCAGCCTGGACAACATAGTGAGACCCTGAGTCACAACATTTGTGTAAAAGATTAGCCAGGCGTGGTGGCATATGCCTGTGATCCCAGCTACTCAGGAGGCTGAGGTGAGATGACTGCTTGAGCCCAGGAGCTTGAGGCTGCAGTGAGCTGTGACTGTGACACTGCACTCCAGTCTAAGTGACAGAGCAAGGCTCTGTCTCAAAAACAAAAAAAAAAAAATGAATTAACTTAAAGTTCATCTTGGCAAGCTATCCCTTTGGTGACCGATGCCTTCCAGAAGTCTTCCAAATGACCGCTGTTTATGCAAGATATCTCCTGATCAGGCCCTTTCCCAAACTTGTGTGCTTCCAAACTAATGTGCTAGCCCCAGAAACCATGCTGCAGCAGCTGTGTTTGGGGTCTCCCGCTCTGCCTCTCTTTACCCTGTTCCCTGCTCATGAAGACCCTCAAAACCTCCTTGTCATCATCCAGATAGCCAGAACAATCTCCCAATCTTTCCCAAACCATGGTGCTTGAAGGTGCTGGGGCAAAGCATGCTCCATGATGTGGGCCTTCCCCCCAACTCAGGATACTCCCAGTCACTTGACCCTAAGGTAACTCTGTCTGTGCCCAGAAAATCACCAAAAATAGCTCCTTCATTTTCCATGAGCAACTGCTGAGCAAAAACATACAAAATACTGCAAGAACAAGCAACCATCTGAAATAGTTATAAAACCTTTTCCCTAGGACATTAAATGCAAAACTGCCTTCAATATAGACGGCCTTTGACATTCTCAGCAAGACATGTTTCCCTCTTGAACAGCATCACAAACATCTGCTGTCCAATCGGCTCTGCTTTCTATTTGCATAACTAAATGGCCTATTTTATTTTCTCAGAACAAAGAATATTTTTCTGGAATACTCAAAGGAACAGTGTTTTCAAATAGCTACTTCTTGAAAGATTACTCGACTCTGAAAAAAAAAAAATATATATATATATATAGGTTTTCCATCTTCCACTACAGCTACCTAGGCTCAACAGCCTTAGAGCCAAGTTTTACTCAAAATTAAGACTCAAACGTTCTCTCTCCTATCTCTGATTCAGCAAAAAGAAAGCATCTTTTTCCAAACACATGGCTAATAGCTCAGCCCTAAGATGTCTGGACAAGTCCTATCTGCATACTCTTTCCGCATCTTGATACAGAGGTCTTTGTCTTCTTTAGGCAACAATTCCTCCTGATAATAATAAAGAGTAAAATTTAGTTCAGCACCCAGGGCATGGAAAGGTCTTTAATTCTTAGGACAGCCCGCTAAGGCAGATATTATACCATCTCTATTATTTTGTGGATGAGGAAATTAAGGCTCAAAGAATGTAGGAAATTTGTCTAGGATTCCCCAGCAATGAAATGCCTAGGTTTAGAATTAGAATCTAAACCTAAGCAGTTTATCCGACAGCTCAAACCCCATGTTATCCCATCTGTCCCACTTCCCTAACCAATTACTGGTAGGTAGAATATCCCATTAAGGTCCTTCAGCAGTGCCTCTTGCGTAAATGGTACTTGACGTTTGTACTAGTCATCTATTGCAGCATCTATTCCAAAACTTAGCAGCTTCAAACAACAAACATTTTTAATCTCACAGTTTCTGCAGGTCAGTAAATCCAGGCACAACCCCACTGAGTGCCTGAATGGTTTGGATCTGTGTCCCCACCAAAATTTCACGTTCAGTTGTATTCCCCAGTGGTGGAGGTGGGGCCTGTTGGGAGGTGATTGCATCATGGGAGTGGATCCCTCATGAATGGTTTAACACCATCCTTTTGACACTGTTCTTGTGAGTGAGTTCTCATAGGATCTGGTTGTTTAAAAGTGTACAGCACTTCGTCCATCTCTTTCTTGGTCCTGCTATTGCCATGTAAGATGCCTGTACCCACTTTGCTTTCTGCCATAATTGTAAGTTCCCTGAGGCCACCTCTGAAGCTGATGACACCATGATCCTGTGCAGCCTGCAGAATCATGAGCCAATTAAATCTCTTTGCTTTATAAACCACCCAGTCTCAGATATTTCTTTATAGCAGTGTAAGAACCAACTAATACAGTGTCTGTGGGTCAAGGCATCTGAGGGAGCTGCAGTCAAGTTGGGACTGCTGTCTCATCTGAATGTTCAGCTGGGTGTGGACCCATTTCCAAGCTCACTCAGATGATTATTGTCAGGATTCAGTTCCTTGAAGGTTGCTAGACTGAGGGTCTTATTCCTCACTTCGTAGAAGCCCACTGTTTTTCTTGCAGCTTGAACCTCTCCACAGGGTAGCTCACAACGTGCCAGATGGCTTCCCTTAGATCACCCAAGACAGAAATAACATCCCATCGCCTCTGCTGCATTGTTTTCTAGAAGTGAGTCACTAAAGCCAAACTCACACTCAAGGGGAGGGATTTATACAAACGTATGAATTCCAGGACATAAAGATCACTAGAGGTCATCTTAGAAGCTCCAGGCACAACATTTATAATGAACCATGAAAATGTTTAATTATTAAGACAATTACAATAAAGTGACAAATAAAAAGAGCAACTTCTAATAGAAATGATCTCCCTCACATAGAGATAGCAAGCTCTTGGCACACACGCAATCAGAAAAACTATTGATCTTCCCAACAGGAGGGACTATCTTAGAGGATATACCACCAGAACTCAATGGGACTAAGATAAGATTCTTTATTGGTTCTTATTGCTGTCCTCATTTGCATTACTATCAACCTCATTAACATCATCATTGCCAATTAATGATTACTTACTATATGGCAAGCAATGTGCTAAGAACTTTTCATGTGTGGTCATATTATTGTGGGTTTTTTTCAGAAGATGGTCTTAATGGCAATCATATTTTTCAGATAAGTAACCCAGTGAATTTTCATTTTCTCTTTTTTTTTTTTTTTTTTTTTTTTTTTTTTTTTTTTTTTTGAGATGGAGTCTTGCTCTGTCACCCAGGCTGAAGTGCAGTGGCATGATCGTGGCTTGCTGCAACCTCCCCCTCCTGGGTTCAAGTGATCCTTATGCCTCAGCCTCCTGAGTAGCTGGGATTACTACAGGCAAGCACCACCATGCCCAGCTAATTTTTGTATTTTTAGTAGAGGCGGGGTTTCACCATATTGGCCAGACTGGTCACGATCTCCTGACCTAGTGACCCCCTGCCTTGGCCTCCCAAAGAGCAGGGATTACAGGTGTGAGCCACTGTGCCTGGCCCAAATTTTCATTTTTAATAATCCTCAATTCCCAGTTGTCTCACAGTATCTTCCATTCATGGACTCAATTGTTTCCTCCATGTCAGTTCAGCAAAATGTGCCTTTGAATATAGCTTCCTTTTCTTCCTCAGCCTTTCCCTCTCTTTCCCCTCCCTGCCCCACCTCCACCATCCCCAGTCTCTTCTCTCTTGGCCCCTATCTCCAGCTGCTGCAGTAGACAGGATCTAGGACAGACTCTGTGATGAATGAGCATTCCTTCAAATACTGTTATAAAAACAAGATAAAAACCAGTCAAGAAAACATAATGGGCTTAAGAGGAGGAATCACTAGGTACAAGAATGACCTTGAGTGTAATTATAGCATGTCAAACAGGTAAAGGGACAGACAGAAACAGGGAGGACCTGCCTTAGATAGGATGTTGAGGGAAGCCCTCACAGAAAAGGTGGGCATGTACTCCAGCCCAAAGAATGAGAGGTAGTCCAGGTGTCCGAGACTACAGTGATCACATAGATACATAAAACATTAGAATAATAATTCTTCCTTCTTACTGATTTTGTAAGAATGAGGCATTTTATATATATAAATATATATAAATAAAAAGAATGAGACATTTTATATATATACAAATATGTATTTATATATATATATAATGCCTCATTCTTAAAAATTAGGAACAAAATTAGGAACAATTATTATTCTAAGTTTCCAAGGAGAAACTAAGGTTCTCAGATGTTAAGTAATTTCCCAAGGTCGCACAAGGAATGAAGCCAAAATGTAAACTCGATCTATGAATTCAGACCCATGCTTCGTCACCATCCACTACACCTTCCACAGGAATGTAAGAACCTACATGATAAACCAGTGTTACTTGAGTCCCAAGAAATGCATGCACCAATTTACTTGAAAACATTCAGTAGAAACTATGAAGAACTGCTTGAATATCTAATCACATAAGAAATCCTCAAAGCCATTTCAAGTTCTCTGAGGAAAACCTTTGCCTCAGTTGTCTCAATCCTGAAGTTCAAGATGAGTGAGATTTGGGGCAGGATTAAAGAGCATAGTGAATGAAATTCTTTGTCAGCACTTTTCCCCACTGCCTGCAGTCAACTGCCTGCCATTCTTGCTGGGGAAAGACGGCTTTGCTAAACTTGATCTTGGCCAAGCTTATCAATTGCTGATTGTCCACTGTGCTATAACAGAAGCCCAGACAATCATCAGTCAGGGAGGTGCATTCCTGCCTAAGTGCCTTCAGTTTGGAATTTCTGTTTGTGGCAGCTACTGTTTTCTACAGATCTCTGCCTCAATACCTCCTGTTCACATGCATATCTATGATATGACCTTGCCACACTTCCATCAAGAGGTAGAAACCATCTCTCCACCCACTTCACTCTGGGCAGGCACCATGATTTCTTTAACCAATAGAATAGAAGTGAAGGGATACTGCATGAGTTCTGGCTGTAGACCGAAGGCCTCATAGTTCCCAGTCCTGCCTCATGGAAGCCAGCCACCATGTAACAAGTGCTACTACCCTGGGATCATCATATTGTGAGGAAGCTCAAGCTAGTCCATGGAGAGGGTGTGCAGACAGAGTACTGCTGGCCAATTCCTAGTTGTTCTTGCCATCCCAACCCCGGAGCCAGACACATGAGTGAAGGAGACGTTCCAGCCACAGCAGACACCAACTATGGAAGAGCTGAGGCTCCAGACTGATGGTCCCAGTTGAGCTGTCCCAGACGTATCTGGCCACCCCATCTGAAACTTCCAACTTGTGTAGCAAAGGTGAGCCATCCCACTTTGCCCTGCCTGAATTCCTGATCCACAGAATTGTGAGCATAATAAAATGGTGGCCTTTTTACATCACTACGTTTTGAGGTGATTGATTACATAGAAATAGATAATTATAACACCATTGTTCTTATAATATATGCATGCTACATGTGGAAATATAATTTATAAGAATCCAGACAGGAAATAATATTTTAATGACATGCTGATTATGCATCTATGGAGAGTCAGCTTTTATAAAGAAAAAAGAATGTCCTTCCATATTATTTTGATAGCACAGTATTGCACATGGATTACCTTCTCTGCTGTGTCATGATGCAGCATGAAAGCCCTTGTCAGAAGCCATGCTATGCCCTTGGACTTCCCAGACTCCAGAACCATGAGCTAAATAAGCCTCTCCTCTTTATAAATGACTCAGTCTCAAGTATTCTGTTAGACTCATAAGTACATAATTCCAGGCACCAATTGGTTATGTGTCAGAAACAACAGCATCTGCACAAAAAAAAACCTTACTGTTGTCAGGTACAGTGGTACATACCTGTAATTCCAGCTACTCAGGAGGCTAAAGCAGGACGATTGCTTGAGCCCAGGAATTCAAATCCAGCCTAGGCAATATAGCAAGACCTCCATCTATTAAAAAAAGATAAAATTTAAAAAATAAAAACCTGGCTCAACCCTGTAATCCCAGCATGTTGGGAGGCCAAGATGGGAGGGTTATCTGAGCCCAGGAGTTTGAGATCAGCTTGGGCAACATGTTGACACCCTGTCTCTACATTAAAAAAGAAAAACTGAGTCAGGCATGGTGGCACACACCTGTAATCCCAGCTACTCAGAAGGTTGAGGCAGAATCACTTGAGCCTGGGAGGTTGAGGCTGCAGTGAGCTATGATTGTGCCACTGCACTTCAGCTGAGTGACAGGGTGGGACCCTGTCTCAAAAAAATTAAAAATAAAAACCTTACTGCAGTAGCAAGCCAGAATTTCCACAGAACTTCTATAACCATGGGGGTGACCATTTATTCTAATTACAAGTCTTCTGAAAGATTCTTTCGATAATAACCCAGTCTTAATTGTGTCATAACACTTACACAGTATTAGTGATTTTTTTCATGCTTATGACTACATGTTTACCTACAAGCAGGAATCCATCAATTGTTGAACCTTCAATTACATGTCTGCTACTGCTTATCCCAGATAAATAATAAAAATAGCTAGCATTTATATGGTGCTTCCTATATGTCATGCAATGTGCTAAGTACTTTATGTATACACTTATTTAATCCACACAGCAGCCCTACAGGATAGATACTCTTGTTATCGTAATTTTACAGATGAAAATTGATTCAAAGGGAATTAAGCAACATGCGCAGGACCTCCACTGTGACATCCTCACCAAAAGCCATGTTGAAATTTGATCCCCAATGTGGTGGTATTGGGAGGCGGGGCCTAGGGGGAGGTGTTTGGGTCATGGGGGCAGATTTCTCATGAATGGCTTGGTTTCATTCCCATGGCAGTGAGTGAATTCTTTCTCCAGCAAGACGGAATTAGTTCATTCCCATGAGATCAGTTGTTACAAAGTGAGGTTCCTCCTCCTGTTGGGTCTTCCCATGTATCTGCTTCCCCTTTGACCTTCTCTGCCATGTCATGATGCAGAGTGAAATCCCTCGCCAGAAGCCAAGCTACACCCTTGGACTTCCCAGACTGCAGAACCATGAGCTAAATAAACCTCTCCTCTTTATAAATGACTCAGTCTTGGGTATTCTGTTATAGCAACACTAAATGGACTAACACAGTCACCAAGCCACAGTTCAAGCCCAGGCAGTCTGGTTTCAGAGTCTGTGCTCTTAACAGCTACACTGTGAGACCCCTTCCACTGTTTTTTAAAGAGTTTGTGATGGTTTAGTTATTGTAGCCACACATGTGTGAATCACTTACTTTGAGGATATTGGCTATCTTTTGTTGTTGAGAATGAATATGATATTGAAAACACTACCAAGGTACATCCCATATGTCACTTCTTCCCACAACCTACCAAAGACACTTACCTTAGTGAAGATCCTATACTGATCTACCCTACAGGGAAGACTTTTTGACTGCCTGAGACACTGTCTCAAAGTGGCTCAAAATGCTCCCAGAAGTTTCTCTATCTATTCTGATTCCTCACTAAATTTTCCCAAAAGAATTCATCTTTTCTGGTAGGAAGTTTAAGAGTGCCACTATCAGCGAAAGCTCCTATGGCCTAACATTTAACTGCAGGTGGCTTTTGAGATGCTTCTGAATAATGCCTCTGTTGACATTCCCCCAGCCATGACCCCCTCTACTTATACAGCACTGGCCCTGGCATTTCAGCTACAATGGCAGAAGCTCATCCCACTTCAAAACCAAATTTCAAAGAGTAGTGTGCAAAACATATATTTCTTTGTCTTCAGTTTCTATTGGTGGTTTATGTTCAATTCCTGTACCTGTGTACAGCAGTAATTAAGAGTGGAAACCAATCTAGCATAATTCTTTCCCACATGAAAATATTAGACTCTTTTCCTGCTTGTTATTGTAAACCCAACCCAAATTTCATGCTGAATTCATTTTTATTTGAACAAAAATTCCACCAGCCAAACTAACTTATGAAATGTTGACAGTATTGGATATCTATATCATGTCTCAGGCTTTAACACTGAGTGGTTGGAAGCTACTAATGTTGCTCCCATTCATCAACAATTATGTATCAGACAACTATTGTATTCTAGGCAGTGAACTGACTGCTGGACAAAGAGAAATAGATGTGATGTGGCCCTTGTTTGGAGGGAGCTTATAGTTTGTAAAAAGAAAGACAAGTCATCCCCCCAAAATGAAGTTATACTAATTAGTGGAATGGTAGAAACATGTACATGCTGCAGAGAATCAGAAAAAGAGAAGGGCATAAATGGAAGGAGTGGCTCATTATAAATGGGAATTGGGAATAAGAGAAGACAGTTTGCAGTGGGTGATATTGGGCTAACACTTGGGAGATGAATACTTGTGGTATGATATTGATACATTATATATAACTCTTTCCAATCTAAGATCTTGATCCACTGCCTAGTCTCTATCATTGGGAAGTATGTCATAAGAAAATGGTTATTAACACTAGAGTGTCAGTTTGGGATGGATTTCGTTTTATTTATTTTAAAGTTAGAGTAGAGTCAGAGTTTCTCCAATAATAATTTTACTATCATTCTTTTGCATATTGCTAGGCTTTATTAAGTAAGAACAGAAAGGGTGGACTTACAACTACCCTGCCAGGATTTATGTATTTCACCTTAGTCTCATTGGCCTGTGTCTTTCACGCCAATGACAACCTCCAAGAGGGCTGTGGTGGGAAAAAAACAACATGACGAACTGCTGCTATCATACATACTACACTGTCATTATTTTCGTAAGTATTTAGATGGGCATAGATATACCTTCTTGCTACTTCATGTGAAATAACAATAGTTGATATTAATAGCAAAGGTACATGGTAAAATAAACATAATTTTTAAACATGTTTGTCTACTCACTGGAATAACAGCAGTTCATTATCTGTTGATTTTTTAAAATGTAATTGCCAAGTTCTACCCCTGATTTTGTCTCCCCCAAAAGAGAAAGTGAATACTCAGTGTCTGAGGTCCCCAGCAGTGGAAATTATAACCTGCCAGGAACCCGCCATCTTGCCTGAAATACATATTCGCGAGTGAACAGGCTCTCCCTCCCTCTGAGATCTCTGCAGATGGCAGGTTTCCAAAAGGAAGGAAAAAAAAAAAAAGGACCAGCTGAAAATAGGCAGTTTTAGGAAAATGCTATGGCTAATCAGATAACTGCTATCTGAAACATGCAGATATCAAAACGTTTAATAGAAACCTTGTCTCTACTGAAAATACAAAAAAGTGAACAAGGCGTGGTGGCGGGCGCCTGTAGTCCCAGCTACTCGGGAGGCTGAGGAAGGAGAATGCTGTGAAGTGTGAACCCAGGAGGTGGAGCCTGCAGTGAGCAGAGATTGTGCCACCACACTCCAGCCTGAGTGACAGAGCGAGACTCCGTCTCCAAAAAAAAAAAAAAAAAAGTAGAACTTCAAAATCATTTATACTGGGTATTCAGTTATAAATGTAATTAGATTCATATGTTGTTTTATGCTTAATGATTTTAGATGTGACTGACCACAGAGTTCAGAAAAATATTATACGTAATTGAAATGTTCCCGATGATCCAAGATAAAGTCATTAGACATTTATCTAGAAGACTAGGCATAGACTTCTAGACATTTATCCTGTGTATTCCAGATGGAAAAATACAAATGTCTACTTTTTCAAAATGTATTTGAAGTAGCTTTATTTGTAATTTGTTCACTTTTTTTATATTATTGATGGAGATTGTCTTGTTAATTAAGACTTGTCTACCATCTGTAACAGTTATTGCAAATCTTGGTGTCTTCTCAGCTCATCACTTTTTTTTGAGACAGAGCGTTGCTCAGTCACCCAGGCTGGAGTGCAGTGCCACAGTCTCAGTTCACTGCAACCTCCGCCTCTTGGGTTCAAGTGATTCTCCTGCCTCAGCCTCCTGAGTAGCTGGGATTATAGGCACGCTCCCTCACACCTGGCTAATTTTTGTATTTTTAGTAGAGACGGGGTTTCACCATGTTGGCCAAGCTGGTCTCGAACTCCTGACCTCAGGTGATCTCCCCACCTCAGCCTCCCAAAGTGCTGGGATTACCGGTATGAGCCACTGCACCCGGCCTCATCACTTTTAATTTATCCTATTTATCCTGTTTAAATACTTTGAAGGGTATAAATGTAATTTGAAAAAGTAATTGGATAAGCACTCCAAGTCTAAAATTGTACTTCACATCAGAATAAAATATATACATACAGTAAAAAAAAAACCACTATGTTTTAACAGAAAACGTACTCATTATCAAGAAAAAAGTGGAAATGGAAGGCATTCATTTCTGGCAATAAAGCACACTAAATATTCTAAAAATTTCTCATTACACCCACATAAAAATGATATATATCAGAAATAACACCTCTAGCACTCACTGGCCTTATGTTTCTAGGTAGGGTAGAGTTTCTGACGTAAGACCAGTGATTCTTCCAGGAACAACTAGAAAAGCTAAGATTAAACAGAAACATTATCTGCTTACAGACATCACATAGTTTCTAAAGCAACCAGGAAAAAGGGTAATAAAATTTCAGAGAGAAGAGTCATGAAGTAATGATCCAACCTTCTGTGCCACTTTTCCCAAAGGAAATTGGTTAATTCTAAGTATGGGCAAGAGGCTGAGAGCCCAGGCTTTGCCTGAGTAGAGCGCTGTTTCTGATGGGCAGATAAACCAGTAGACTTTTTGGCAGTTTTATGCAGCTGGAGTGACGCGATTGAAGGGCGTCAAACATGGACTGTTTTCTCTTCAAGACAGCTGGAGAGGATACGGAAATAAACAGCTCAGCTGAAAACTAGAGCAAAGTTTTTGGCAGCCTCAGAGTAATGAGAAGACAAAGATTAGAGTGGATGACCTGCCAGGGACAGGAACCCCAGTGTACACATCAGGTCCTCAGTCAAAAGGCCTAGAGCACATTAGTGTAAGAAGAGATGTGAACCAAAGAGAGCGATGCCAAAACTGCAACCCAGAGTAGCGTCGGCTCAGTCCCTTACTGAGCAAAAGCAAAAACTCAGTACCCCTGACTGGGGACGGGTAACGTTTCCCTGGAGGAAAGGAGCATCAGCTGGGCCTCTCCTATATATATATATATATAAAATATATATATTATATATAGTATTATATATAGTATTTTATATATATTATATATAGTATTATATATAGTAGTTTATATATAATATATAGTATTATATATAGTAGTTTATATATAATATATATTTTTTTATATATATATTTATATATACTTTTGTTGTTTTTTTTATTTTTGAGACGGAGTCTCGCTCTGCCGCCCAGGCTGGAGTGCAGTGGCGCAATTCTTGGCTCACTGCAACCTCTGCCTCCCGGGTTCAAGCGATTCTCCTGCCTCGGCCTCCTGAGTAGCTGCGATTACAGGAACCCGCCACCACACCCAGCTAATTTTTTTATTTTCAGTAGAGACAGAGTTTCACCATGTTGGCCAGGCTGGTCTCAAACTCCTGACCTCAGGTGATCCACCAGCCGCGGCCTCCCAAAGTGCTCGGATTACAGGCCTGAGCCACCACGCCCAGCCCTCTCCAATAGTTTATAGACAATGTCCAGAATTCACTTAAAAATTTTAAGGCCTACCAGGGAAAAGGACTATATGCAGTCTGTTGAGTCCCTGAGGGAATGAAATATATACCAGAAGCAGACTCAGAGCAGAGAAGAACTCTAAAATAACTAACACATGTTCAAGAAAAATAGAGGAAAACAAACAGTAGAGATTATTACCAGAAAAACCGAAACCTCTGAGGAAAATTAAATGAAACTGTCAAATGGGAAGGACAGTCTCTGAAATGAGGACTCAGCAGGTGGGCTCAAGACTAGACAATACACGGTATATGAAAGCATTGGTGAACTGACAAATAGGTCAGTAGGAAATATTCAGATTTTAATGCACAAAGGAAAACAAAAATGGAAAAAAAGAACACTGAAACCCCTGGTATACATTGGAACTGTGTAATACACAGGAATAGTTAAAGCTCTTTGAGAATGGAGCAGAATAAATATTTGAAGGGATAACCAAAGAAAATTTTCCAAAACTGATATGTAACGTTATCTCACAGATGTAAGAAGCTCTGCACAAAAAAAAAAGTCACACATATACACATCAAGATAAAATTGTTGAAAATCAAAAATGAAAAGAAGATCATAAAATGTGAAGTGGGGGTAGAGCGTAGTGGGGAAACATTACCTTCAAAGGCACAACAATAAGACATTTTGTCTACTCTTCAGTAGAAATGATGGCGCTAGAAGACAGTGGAGTATCTTTTTAAAAGCTAGAACTCTACAGCCAGTGACAATAATATCCTAAAATGAAGGTGAACTCAAAGTGTTTTCAGAAGATCAAAATCACAGCACTAATTTAATAATTCTAGCTCCAGTGTGGTAAGCTGAATAATGGCCCTCCACAAATGTCCATGCCCTAATCTCTGGAACCTGTAAATATGTTTTATTACATGCAAAAAAGGACGTTTTAATTTTATTTTATTTTTTGAGATGGAGTCTTGCTGTGTCACCCAGTCTGGAGTGCAGTGGCTCAATCTCAGTTCACTGCAACATCTACCTCCTGGGTTCGAGAGATTCTCTTACCTCAGCCTCCCAAGTAGCTGGGATTATAGGTGCCCACCACAAGGCCCAGCTAATTTTTGTGCTTTTAGTAGATATAGGGTTTCACCATGTTGGCCAAGCTGGTCTCAAATACCTGACCTCAAGTGATCCATTTGCCTTGACCTCCCATGGTGCTGGGATTACAGGTGTGAGCCACTGCACCCAGGAAAAAGGGACTTTGAAGAGGTAATTAATGTTACTAATCAATTGACCTTAAAATAGGGAGATTCTCCTGAATTATCTGGGTGGACCTGATATAACCACATGAGACTTCACAAGCAGAGTCTTCTTCTAGCTGAAGGCAGAAGAGAGATGTGGCAGGAGGGGAAGCCGGACAGATATCAAGGGTGACAAGGATCTAATGCAGTTTTGCTGACTCTAAGACATAAAAGCCTATCTGCAAGAACCAGAAGGAGGCCTCGAGGAGCATAAGGATAGTCCCAGCTGACGAGTATTTAGAGAAATAAAGCTGGCTGGGCACAGTGGCTCACACCTGTAATCCCAGCACTTCGAGAGGTTGAGGGGGGCCAGTGGATCACCTGAGGTCAGGAGTTCGAGACCAGCCTGGCCAACATGGTGAAATCCCATCTGTACTAAAAATGCAAACATTAGCTGGGCGTGGTGGCAGGCGCCTGTAGTCCCAACTACTCAGGGGGCTGAGGCAGGAGAATCACTTGATCCCGGGAGGCAGAGGTTGCAGAGAGCTGAGATCATGCCATTGCACTCCAGCCTGGGCAACAGGCTCGAAAAAAAAAAAAAAACCAGAAAAGAAATAAAACTGTCATCCTATGACTGAGGGTTGGAGTGCCTAACATGCGCACAGGAGGCTCCTAACACAATGAGACACAGCTGGGGGTTGGAAGAGAAGGAGAAAGGCCCAGCCAGGCTGGGAGCATGTGACGGCCTCTGAATATTCTAAGGCAGAACTCCAAGGAACAAAAAACTCTAAATTAGAATCTGCATTTACAGGAGATCGTAACAGTATATTCGTTAAAATTAAAAGATAGACTACAGGAATGAAGACAGTGTGGTACCAGACACACAGATCAATGGTTAAAAAAAAGAAAAAATTGAGAGCCCAGAAAAAGGTGCTTCCACTGATGGTCACTAAAGGTGCCAACAAAATGCAATGAGAAGGAAGGTGTTTTTAACAAATAGTACTGGGAAAATTGGATATTTACAAGCAAAAGCACCTCACATTATACACAAAAGTTAACTCAAAATTTATCAGGCCTAAATGTGAGAGCTGAAACTAAAAATCGTAGAAGAAGGAATAGGAGTAAATCTGCATGCTCTTGGGTTAGGCAATGATTTCTTAGACATAATACCAGAAACACATGCAACAGGAGAAAAATAGTAACTTAGGCTTAATCAAAATTAAAAGCTTTTGTATGTCAAAAGACACCATCAAGAAAGTAAAAATACACTCCAATATTGGGAGAAGATATTTGCAAATCATGTATGTGATGAGAAACTTGCATCCAGAATATATAAAGAACTCTTAAAACTCAATGGTTAAAAGATAAGTAGCTCAATCATGGCTGGGCATAGTGGCTCATGCCTGTAATCCCAGCAATTTGGGAGGCCAAGGCAGGCAGATCACTTGAGCTCAGGAGTTCAATACCAGCCTGGACAACATACTGAAACCCTGTCCCTACTAAAAATGCAAAAATCAGCCAGTCGTGGTGGTGTGCACCTGTAGTCCCAGCTACTCGGGAGGCTGAGGCACAAGAATCTCTTGAACCTGGGAGGCAGAGGTTCCAGCGTGCCAAGATTGCACCACTGCACTGCACTCCAGCCTGGGTGACAGAGTGAGACTCTGTCTCAAAAAAAAAAAAAGAAAAAAATGTAGCTCAATTAGAAAATTGGCTTAAGTCAAAACACATTTCACTGAAGAGGAGACACAGATACTAAACAAGCACATGAAAAGAAGCAGTATCATTGCCATCAAGGAAATGCAAATTAAAATCACAATAAGCTATTGTATCATTATACATCTATGCAAATGACTATCATAAAAATTAGTGACAGCATCAAATGCTGGCAAGGGTGCAGAGAAATAGATCACTCATACATTGCTGGTGGAAATTTAAAATGGTCAAGCTACTCCGAAAAAGTTTGACAATTTCTTATGAAAGTAAACGTGCAATTACTGTATGACTGAACAGTTGCACTCTTGAGCATTTATCTCAGAGAAACGAAACCTCTGTTCACACAAAAACCTGCATATGACTGTTCACAGAAGCTTCATGCACAACTGTTAAAAGCGGGAAACAGTTCAGATGTCCTTCCAACTCAGACACCCTTCAGTGGGTGAATGGTTAAATAAACCATAGAACATGCTACCATGAAATACTCAGCAATCAAAAGATATGGAGTATTGGTACATGAACATCTTGGATGAATTTCGAGGGAATTATGCTAACCAAAAAAAAAGCAAATCTCAGATTACATACTTTATGATTGCATTTATATGACATTCTCAAAATGGCAAAATTATAGAAATGGAAAGCAGATTTGTGGTTGCCAGAGGTTAGGAGCAGTGGAGTGGGAGGAGATGGAATGGAACGGAGCCAGGTAGGGAAGGTAGAGAGTATGATTATAAAAGTCAACAGGAGGGACTGTTGTGGAGACAAACCTGTTCTGCATCTTGTAGTAACAGATAAGCAAACCGTAATCAGTGATAAAAGAAAATGCACAGAACTTGGCCGGGCACGGCAGCTCGCGCCTGTAATCCCAGCACTTTGGGAGGCCGATGCGGGGCAGACCACCTGAGGTCAGGAGTTCAAGACCATCCTGGCCAACCATGGCCAACATGGTGAAACCCCGTCTCTACTAAAAATACAAAAATTAGCCAAGCACGGTGGTGTCTCTACTCGGGAGGCTGAGGCAGGAGAATCCCTTGAACCCGGGAGGCAGAGGTTGCAGTGAGCCGAGATCACGCCACTGCACTATAACCTGGGTGACAGAGGGAGACTCCATCTAAAAAAAACAAAAAGAAAAAACAAAACCATGCATAGAACTAAATACACGTATGTGCACACACACACAAAAGAGTATAAGTAAAACGGGAGAAACAAGAGTAAGCCTGGTAGATTGTTTCACTGTTAGTATATCGGCTGTGATATGAGATTGCTTCATTGTTAGTATATCGGCTGTGATGATATAATATGTCATCATTGGAAGAAATCGGGCAAGGGATCTCTCTGAATTATTTCTTACACCTGCATGGATTTACAATTACCTCAATAAAATTTTTAATTTAAAAAACGCAAAAGATTTAAATAAACATTTTCCCCCAAGATATGCACACGGCAAAAAGCACATGAAAAGGTGCTCAACATCATTTATCTCTAGGGAAATGCATACTGACAAAATCACAGTGAAATACCATTTTTTACCTAGTAGAACAGTTATAATTTTTTAAAAAGGCAAACAATAAATAAGTGTTGGCAAGGATGTGGAGAGATAGAAACACTCCTACGTGATTTGTGGAAATGGAAAATGGTACAGACACTCTGGAACAGTTTAGTAGTTTCTCAAAAAGTGAAACACAGACTTCATATGTGATCCAGCAATTCCACTTGTATTAATAGCCATCTAACCAAAAGAAATTAAATGAAATAAAAACATATGTCCATGCAAAGACTCGTAAACAATGTTTGGCAGGGTGCAGGGGCTCACTCCCAAAATCCCAGCACTTTGGGAGGCTGAGGTGGGCAGATGACCTGAGTTTGAGACCAGCTTGGTGAAACCCTGTATCTACTAAAAAAAAAAAAAAAAAAAAAAAAAAAATTAGCCGAGTGTAGTGGCACATGCCTGTAATCCCATCTACTTGGGAGGCTGACAGGAAAATTGTTTGAATCTAGGAGGTGGAGGTTGCAGTGAGCCAAGATTGGGCCACTGCACTCCAGCCTGGGAGACAGAATGAGACTCCATTTCAAAAAAAGAAACAAGCTCTATTCACAGTAGCCGAAAAGTGGAAACAATCTACGTGTCCATGAACTGACAAACGGAAAACAAGATGTTTATGCACACAATGGAATACTATTTGGCAATAAAGAACAATGAAGTACTAAAAGACACTAAAAGGGGGAAGAAGCTAATGCTCAGTGAAGCAAGCCAGACACAAGTGACCACATATTTTATAATCCCATTTATATGAAATGTCCAGAAAAGGCAAATTTGTAGAAACAGAGAACAGATTAGTGGTTGCCTACAGCTGGGGGTGAAAACTGGGAATGACTGCTAATGAGCGAGAGGTTTCTTTGTAGGGTCATGGAAATGTTCTGAAATTAAGTCATGGTAATAATTGTACAACTCTGTAAATATACTAACATTCTTTGAATTGTATACTTAAGAGATGTATGTTATGCTATGTATATTATATCTCAATAAAACTGATAAAAACAAAATTAAGATAAAGTTTTTTATCATTTAAAAATGTTTGTAGAACATATTGTAACAGTTGGTTGGTTTGCATTAAAACCGTTGAGTATCTGGACGTGTAGCCGGTAGGTCTCCATTTGTGCTGGAGACAGCCTGTCTGCCATTGTCACTAACAGGACCACAGAGAGAGAACTGAGGAACTAAGCCCCGAGAAGGGGCTGACTGGCTTGATGGCCATGCCAAGGAGAGTGGCAAAAATGCACAGAAGTTTAGAAAAGTTCTAGTTACATTGCTGTAGGTTGCAGTGTTTTACTATTGCAAGATGTTTGGGATTGTCTTTTATT
Organism: Chlorocebus sabaeus; assembly: GCF_047675955.1. Classification (NCBI taxonomy): domain Eukaryota; kingdom Metazoa; phylum Chordata; class Mammalia; order Primates; family Cercopithecidae; genus Chlorocebus; species Chlorocebus sabaeus. The sequence continues at coordinate 134,419,026 of NC_132910.1, read as the reverse complement.
CAAATCTGCTAGTCACTACCCAGCTGAAAGTATGGACTCTAAGCCAGGTACAGTGGCTCACGCCTGTAATCCCAGCACTTTGGGAGGCCGAGGTGGGTGGATCACCTGAGGTCAGGAGTTCGAGACCAGCCTGGACAACACGGTGAAACCCGTCTCTACTAAAAATACAAAAATTAGCCAGGCATGGTGGTGGACACCTGTAATCCCAGCTACTCAGGAGGCTGAGGCAGGAGAATCGCTTGAACCCAGGAGACAGAGGTTGCAGTAAGCCAAGATCACACCACTGCACTCTAGCCTGGGCAACAGAGCGAGACTCCATCTCCTGAAAAAAAAAAAAAAAGTATAGACTCTAAGCTGAGAACATATGACAATTAATTTATTTCCACATTGCTCCAATCACTTTCTTAAATCGTCTCCTAAGCCCCATGCTATGATTTTAATATGTTCCCTCCAAAATTCAGGTGTTGAAACTTGGTGGTCAATGTGATGGTATTAAGAAGTGGGGTCTTTAAGTGGTGATTTAAGAAGTAAATTACCCAGTTTGTGATATTTTGTTATAGCAGCACTAAGCAGACAAGGACATCCAGGCTTCCACTTACCTTTTCAGTGAAGATGCAAACAACAGTGTCACTCTAGCCACAGCTGGGATTGATGCTTTCTCCTAGAGTTGAACATCTGTGTTGGTGCACTGCTCCCCTCCTAACTCCTAGGGCTCAATCATAGCGTTTTGTAAATCACTGACCTTTTAATGTATTTCCTAATCAATTCTATGGGTGAAATTAAAGAACAGTGTATTGAAAGTAAAACCACACTTAGTTGGTCACAATTTTGACATAATTCAGCATCTTATGGCCAACAAATTTGGAACACAAGCAATTATATACAGTTTCCTAGTATCTCTACTAATGTTACAAGATGGTACACGTTGGGGAAGGGATTACAGCTAAACAAAAGCAATTTTGTGGTTCTGAATATGATCAGACCAGCCCAAGCATTGTATTCTCAGAAAGGAAATGTGTTGTCATGCCTTAATGAAGAGGTAAGTGCTCTTTCATGAATCTGCTTGGTGGCCCAAGGATCTGAGGGATTACTGCCTGGATTTGATGAGTCAGACTCTAAATATTACAATGTTAGCACCGGCCACATCTGTTGCTCAGATCTCCCCTTTTGTGGCACCCTGGCTAGAGACTCAAATGATTTGGGAAGCTCAGATCCCCACTGCCAGTCCTTTTCTTTAAGGGATCATCCTATGCACGGGAGGGTGCCACTGCCCTAAAAAGAAAGTCAGAGAAATCTGCCAATGCATGTGGTGTGGGAAGAAGCTACCAGAGGCTGATGTCACTACCTCTGTGGGTAAGCCACCTGCCTGAATTTTCTTTACTTGCCCTCCAGATCCCTGCTCCACCCCTTTCTTTCCTGCTCTCCGGCAGGAGGAAGGCTGCCATGGGATGCACCAACAGGCCCTCTTGCCTTCTGATTTCCAGCTGGATCTAGCTGATGGGAGAAATTGGCAGGAGCTGGGAGGCCGGGAGGAGAGGGAATGGGGTACTTTTCCTCACTCTTCCTAGTCAGGCCTCAGGGTGGGCAGTAGCAGGGTTCCCTCCCCAGGGCTGGGCTACTCTCCAGGGATCTTTTTCTACACTGGTTGGTCTTGCTGGGTTAGTATCCACTCCCCTCCCTTGCTCCTTCAGGCCTAGGAGAGGGTACAGAACTTGCTGCTGTGGCCACCCCAGGGTGCTTCACTGCCTTGTTAGTTTCCCTTGTTAGTTTCTCTTAGCCCTGCCCCTCCTTTGTAAATAGTCCCTTCATGAAACCTGCTTCCATCACTCCTTTTGTGAGTGCTGTCTCTTTCCTGCCAAGCTCCACACAGTTACTGGGAGCAACCATTGGTGAGTAAAATTGGGAAGCACTGGAAAAGGATTTAATATTTTATTTTATTTTATCCTGCTCTCAATTTTTTTTAATATTTAAAAATGAACAAGTGTTACTTTGGGGATGAAAAACAGCACACAAATGTATACACACACTCAAAAAAAAAATCAAAACTAACCTAAAAGTTAATAAATAATATTACACATAATAGAATGCATGTAGCATATGTACCGATTTCTTTCACTATGAGGAGTTCAGACAAAGATATAGTAGGTGTGTTCTACATGACATAAAGATTTGACTGTAAGAGTATGTGCTTGTGTCGTATTGATAAAAACCTTCTCTTAAGTCTCTAAAAATGGAATTCATCATCAAGTATGGACTCATGAGCAAAAAGAAAACTTTAAAGTAGATATTAGAAAACAAAGAATTTAAGATTGCATTAAAAATATATAATATTAGGCCGGGCACGGTGGCTCACACCTATAATCCCAGCACTTTGGGAGGTCGAGGCAGGCAGATCACTTGAGGCTAGGAGTTCGAGACCAGCCTGGCCAATACGGTGAAACTTCATCTCTACTAAAAATACAAAAATTAGCCAGGCATGGTGGCACACACCTATAATCCCAGGACTTTGGGAGGCCGAGGCGGGCAGATCATTTGAGGTCAGGAGTTTGAGACAAGCCTGGCCAGCATGGTGAAATCCTGTCTCTACGAAAAATACAAAAATTAGCAGGGCACAGTGGCGGGCGCCTGTAATGCCAGCTACTTGGGAGGCTGAGGCAGGAGAAGAACCCAGGAGACGGAGGCTGCAGTGAGCCAACATTACACCACTGCACTCCAGCTTGGGCGACAGAGTGAGACTCTGTCTCAAAAAACATATATAAAATACTACTTAATCTAAAAAGATTATTCCCAAAAAATGCATTTTCTAGGGATTTAGTGACGCATCAGCATTCGGATGCATCTATATGAGATATTCTCCCCAAAACCACGTCTGTTTAAAACATGCTTATTTTGAAAGTAATGTAGCAACATTTTCCTAATTAATGTTCTTTCTCATACATAATTTTAAAACATTTATTTATGACTAAATATAATATTAGATCTGTGACTTTACATAGCTAAGCATTTTTAAAATAAGCCTTAGTAATATATATTTACAATAAAAATATTTGACTTAATATATGAGAGTACTATTAAATACTGATTCTCTAACAAAAAATAGAAACAACCTAAATGCTCATTTGTAGTCAAATTGCCAAATAAAATATATTTCCACAATGTAATGCTATAGAGCAGTTACAAGGAAAGAACTAGATCTGTGTGCAGTACAGTGAATATATCTCAAAACATATGCTGTATGAAAACAGCAAATTCCGTGATAGCATAATGTGCCTTTGTGAAAAACAAACTCCACAAATAATAAGTTCTTTGCTTTTTGTTTCTTAAGAAACATGATATAGTATTCGTTATGAGCCAGGCACTCTCTCAGCACTTGACGGATATTAACTCATAATTTTCAGAGCAGCCCTGCCAGGGATCCTGTAATGTTGTAGATTTCCTAAAGATGGAAAACTGAGGCTCAAAAAGGGGAAGTTACTTGCCCAAGGCCACAGAGCTTACAGAAGGAGGCACTTGGATCCAAACTAAGGTGAGCAGACTCCGTAGTCTGTGCTCCTGACTACTGCCTCTCGTGATGCTGGGAAAGATGGACGTTGGTTGCAGGATTTAGGGAATGCCTGAGGAAAATACTGCTAGAATTAGCCACACTCAACTCCCCCATCTCTGGGGGCATCTACTCATAAGCCATTCGTCACTCTCTTCCCTTACCCAGTCCCAGGTGTTCTAGGGGTGAAGAGTTAATGTCTCCTTCCTTCTGAAAAGAGCAGTGGGACAGTTGGCAACCTCTTACATCCTGGAAGAAATAATGCCATCCATTGTAGATTTCCATTCATATGCTTAGTAACTGTGGAAGGCTCTGAGGACCCAGGCTTTTGTTCTCTTACACATACTGTCCCAGAAAGAACACTGAAAGTGGAGTCAGAAAAGCTAAGTTTGGGTCCTGGAGGTCCTGGCTCCAGCACTTAAAAATGGGAAAGTCACTAGAGTCAGAGATAAGATGTTTGGCTGAATACGCCTTCCCCAAACTTCAGTAGAGCAGAGGAGGATATGCTCCTTTATCAGTCAGGGGAGCCAGTTTTTTGTTGTTGTTGTTGTTGTCATTGTTTGTTTAATTTAAACAAGAGTCTTCCATTATCACTCACCAAACAAATGTTTAATGAGTGTCCAACTAGGTTGCAAAAAGGAATTGACAGTGTAGATGGGAGACATGAGACCTACATACCTTAAATAAAAGCCAAAATTTAAAATAATGATATGGCCTTAATTGTGTGGAAAAGAGTATTGTCACTTTGGAGTTGTTTGTTTGTTTTGTTTTGTTTTTGAGATAGGGTCTCACTCTGTCACCAGGCTGGAGTGCAGTGGCACAATCTCAGCTCACTGCAGCCTCAATCTGCTAGGCTCAATGATCCTTCCACCTCAGCCTCCAAGTAGCTACGACCACAGGGGTCTGCCACCACCCCTGGCTAATTTTTACAATTTTTTTGTAGAGACAGTGTCTCACTGTGTTGCCCGGGCTGGTTTCAAACCTCTGGGCTCAAGTGATCCTCCTGCCTTAGACTCCCAAAGTGCTGGGATTACAGGTATGAGCCACTGCACCCAGCCCAGTATCATTACCGTGAAATTTCAGAGCAAAAGAACAGTGAGGACTAAAGTAGCCAGAACAAGAAATATTTGCTGGGTGCTGTGGTGTGAATGTTTGTGTCTCCCTGGAATTCGCATGTTGAAATCCTAGCTTCCAATGTAACAGTATTGGGGGGTGGGGCTTTTGGGAGGTGATTAGGTCATGGGGGCAGAGCCCCTTATAAATGGGATTAGTGCCCTTATAAAAGAGACTCTAGAAAAATCCCTCACTCCTTCCACCATGTGAGGACAGAGTGAGAAGGCTTTCTGGACTATGAACCAGGGAGAGGGGCCTCATCAGACACTGAATCTGCCAGCACCTTGCTCTTGGACTTCCCAGCCTCCAGAACCATGAGAAGTAATTGTCTGTTGTTCATGTCTGGGATTCTGTTATGGCAGCCTGAATGAGCAGAGACATTGGATCCTGAGGGATAAGAATAGCAGCATGGAAATGGCAAGGTATTTTGCAAGAAGGAAATACAGGAAGTAGTAACACAGTTTGCAGCTGGGTTGATGAGGAGATGAGCTTGTAGTGTTGGAACTCAATCTCCCTGCATGGTATCTTTATGACCTGTACATAGACCCACCCACACACAAGCACCTGGCAAGGTATAGGCCTTAGCTAACGTGTTCCAAAATGTGACTCAAACCCAGGAATTACACTGGTGCTATACTACAGAAGGTCTTGGAAGCCAGGTAGAGGAATTTGGATCTGATTCTTGAGGAAATAGATAAATAAATGTGTTGATTGGGGACAGATGATGTTCTGTGACTACAAAATGGTCTTTAGGGGTGACTCAGTCCACCAGACAGACCAGGGACAGGAGAGTCTCAGGCACGTGTCATCATAAAAGGAACTGGCCCTGAAGAGACCTCCTATGGATTACAAACACGTGGAAGGGGGCAATCAACCCACCCTACACAGTGGCCATAACACCAAACACCAAAATTGCTCTACACATTCATTGTAAAATCCTCAAGCCAATACTTCTCCTACTGGAATGGGCAGAAACAAATTGCTGTCCACGTTCAGAGAATTACTGAAATATTCAACTAATATGGGTCTTCCTTTGGAGGAAAGAACTGATTATTTAAAACATATAAATCCTCATTTATTATAGAATACTCTATATTTTCTGATCATTTCGATGCTCAGATTATTGCCTTCAATATAGTTGTACACCAATTCATCTTCCCTTAACGTGATCATAATAATAATAACCTTATATAGAACTTAAATAAATTTATTTAATGTGTTCTGACCTTGCCATCTAAGTTTTTTTTTTTTTGACAGGATCTGGCTGTCTTTCCCAGGCTGGAGTGCAATGGTGCAATCAGAACTCACTGAAGACTCAGACTCCTGGGCTGAAGTGATCCTCCCACCTCAGTCTCCTCAGTCCCTGGGATTACAGGTGTGAGCCACTGTGCCCCACACTATCCAAATTTTGTATCATTTACAATACAGAGCAAATGTTCCCCCTAGAAACTGCTTTTTGTAACATTTCCCAATCGACACATTTGCAAAACCATCATTAGCTCCTGTGAGTGAGTCTAGGACAGCACCAGATTCCTGTGACTTGGGAACCAGATGGCAACCTCACTTCTCCCGATGGGGGAAGCTCTTCCAGCATCTCTTTCCCCCATGAGATCTGAACATGAAGCCTGTGAGAGCTCCTTGTCATTATGTTTACATTGCCCAGGCACCTTTCTAACACAAAGCACCTTATCAGTCAACGACCTTAGTACAGATCCATCACTCGGCAATTTTGCACAGTGCTCCCTCAAAGCCCTATCCTGAGAGAACAAGTGGTAGAGGCTGGTTTACCCTCAGGCAGAACAAGCTCACCTGCCCGAGGATTTCAAAAACACAAAATTGCTTTACTGTTGCTTTTGCTTTGTCTAACTAATGATTCATGCTTTAATCAAAAGCACAGGAGTAAACCCACTTTCAGGGCTCAGGTTTCAGTTAAAAACTTCACTTGAAATCACTGTAAGTCTGGACCTACTTAATTGGATTTGAACACCCATTTATGAAATAAATTTAATTCTGAGGACCTTAGGCTCCTGCCCTGTGCGTGGTTGGAGGCCAGTCTGCACTCCTCTCTGATGACCCAACGACCTCGAATCCACCTGTTCCTTCCAAGTCCTCAGCTGACAGCAACTCTTTCCACAAGTTCCTTCACTTCATTAGGATTTTCCTACCTTCTCAATTTCCATTTTTTCTTTACATTTTGCTTTGTGAGTTCAGTTTTTCCTCAGCAAAAATACTTTCGTTTTAAGTGTGATTCCAAAGTTAGACCCCAAAAAGGCACAAATTGATCAAATCTAACATCAGAAATATTGACTGAGTTGTCCTGAATCAAGACAGTTCTTCATATACCACAGTCACAGTAACATCACACACACACACACACACACGCACACGCACACACACACCTCTGCTCACAAACACTAGTGTGCCATACACTTAATGTAAAGCAGATACAATCCCCATCATAGGAGTATATGGTCTAATTAGAGGAGTAAAAATAAAATGTTCTACACATTTGTAGCCGGACTACATCTCGGTATGCTTTTTTCTTGCACATTGGGATATGTACAAACTACAGCTTTATTTTTCTTTAACTCAATTGTTTTATCTTTCAAGCTGCCATTACACCATCACCATTACATCAGAGTGATAGAAATGACATCTCATTCTGCCC